>NC_083461.1:19453070-19518070 GCF_030014155.1 Tachysurus vachellii | reverse complement strand
GTAAGAGAAAACGTTAACAGACTTCTCTGTCTCAGACTTTCTCTCCTCGTATCGCGCCGCGTCGTGTCCGGGGATTCAAGGACTTTTAGTCACGCAGTGGTGTTTAGCAGAGGTTAGCTAAACGTTATTCCTGGGGACATGAAGGATGAAAGAAGGAGGAATTTATCATCTTGTGTGAAACGGAAGATCTCCATTAACGCCTCTGTGAGGTCGGTTAAAAAATTAATGACGAGTTGTTTTTTTTCCCTCCCGGAGGTGCTTTTATCATTCTACACACTATTGGCCATTTTTATTTAAGGTGTCATGGGAAGGTCTGTGTGTTGAGTATCAATACACACACATCCATCAGCTCTGTGTGTGTGAGAGAGAGAGAGCGTGATTATACAGGACGTTTAGAGACATCAGTCAATATGAGAGTGCCTTAAGTCTCATTCATTCTCTCTCTCTCTCTCTCTCTCTCTCTCTTTCTCTCTCTTTTATTTTTATATTTATATATATATATATAATCTATCTATCTATCTATCTATGGATGACATTATATTCATTCATTCATTCATCTTCTACCGCTTATCCGAACTACCTCGGGTCACGGGGAGCCTGTGCCTATCTCAGGCATCATTGGGCATCAAGGCAGGATACACCCTGGATGGAGTGCCAACCCATCGCAGGGCACACACACACTCATTCACTCACGCAAGCACACACTAGGGACAATTTTCCAGAGATGCCAATCAACCTACCATGCATGTCTTTGGACCGGGGGAGGAAACCGGAGTACCCGGAGGAAACCCCTGAGGCACTGGGAGAACATGCAAACTCCACACACACAAGGTGGAGGCGGGAATCGAACCCCGACCCTGGAGGTGTGAGGCGAATAAATAAAATGTATTTATTTTTATTTATATTTATATTTATATATTTATATTTGTCTGTAGGATTTATAGATATATATGTGTCTGTAGGTTTCTCTCTCTCTCTGCATTCTTCTCCCATGTGAGATGAAGCGGTTACTCCAGATATCTCCAGGTCAGCGTTAAACTTTTTGGATGTCACCCACAGTATTATTTATTCATTTATTCAGATCCACAATCTTGTATTGTTCTGAATACTTGAGGTTGGGTGGTGATCATGATGTACCTCTGCTCCACTTTTTAATTTCCATAGTAACAGCTCGTTCACGTGGACGCTTATGCGAACACAGTGTCTCCCTCTCTCTCTATCTTTCTCTTTGTTAACCCTTATCCACCCCCACCTCCTTCCGTCACTCCTCCAGCAGGAAATTGCTGCTCGTGTGTGAAGTGAGGCAACAACTTTACAACAGTGGGCCATCTGGTGAGCAGTGTTGTGAAAAAGCGATCGATTCTATGGTGGAGCTTGTGAGTGGAGGAGGAGAACTGGGACCACACATAGACACTCGTACAGCCCACGCGACGTCCTGCCTTGTTTGTTTACTGCGTCATCACTTCATCACCTAATGTGAATTTACTCACAATACAACAGCAAAATATTGTGCTGTTATTGGCTGGAAGTAGGAGACGCATACAACAGAGTGAGCGAGGAAGTGAGAGATGGAGATGATGTGAGAGGCGGACGGAGACGGCAAGAGATGAAGTGAGACGGCGGGGAGATGAAGTGGGACAGCCGGAGACGCGGGGAGACAGCATGAGAAACCGAGAGAGATGCGCTATTCCCTAAGATGAGTCTGGACATGATTTTTGGAGTTATAAGGCATGAACATATAGAGTGAGTTAGAAGGTCTAAGTTGCAGTGCAGTCATGGACTCACCCCCATCTGAGCATGATCTGTGGGCTGAGAACATTAACACTGCTATTCGAGTGAAGAGGAACAGAGCGTGGGTGAGACACTTCGCTTACAAGATGCCAAGAAATTGATCCATGCTTGTTTTGTTGGTTGTTTTGTTTTCCTGAATATTACTTTGTGCTGCTACAGACAAACTACAGTTACGGTTACTTCCTGTTGTCACTTCTGTTACAGCAGTTATAAACAATCTGTACTGAGATACAGCGAAGAATTGTAATTTACTCTGTCCTGAAAATGCCAGAAACCACTGGAGACTCCTTCCATACGTACATACGACCATATTAACGCTTATTCTTCACAGAATACCGCACCATATCAAAAATTACACACCTTTTCACATGCTGTTTCCGTAGAAACCCAAACCTTTTGACCAATCAGAATGCAGAACTCGGCACTGTGGTGTAGAGTAATGTAATGGAGATGAGATTAAAAGAGGAAGTCACTTGTAAAATGTGTACAGGTTAAAGGAATTAAGTCAAAAAAGCATGCAGTCATTAGTCAGTAGGAATGAACAGAAAAATCCTCTATGCTCACAAGATTTCTATCTGTGTGAGGGAGAGCTGTGTGTGTGTGTGTGTGTGTGTGTGTGCGTGAGAGAGAGAGAGAGCATGAGTGACCCTCATTAGCATAGACATGCATTATTCAGCCTATTAGTTGAGCAGTGGAAGGAATCTGTATCCATTTGTGTGTGTGTGTGTGTGTGTGTGTGTGTGTGTGTGTGTGTGTGTGTACGACTAGCCTCTCACGCTCTACCTTACAAATGTATTACACATTCTTCACACAAGAGCACAAGAAGTGGATACTGAACTGAATTTTTAATTGGTGCTGTTGGTGAAGGTCCAGTGACTTGCTTACAGATTTCAGGATTAGTGATGATTTGAATGCTGAGATTTTGTCTTTTAACGCTGACTTCATTGCTTCCTGCTTCCACATGCAGCAGCTGAGAAGAACGTACTCTTCGACGTCCAGAGTTCTCTTTACGTCGTCCTTCCTGATTTATTCCACGGCTCGAGATAAATCGATCACTTCCACATGCGTTGGCAGTCATCGTTTGCCTAAACAACTAAAGATGAACGGACGAAAATAATGAGTCGATTTGCATATTACAGGCGATACATCGCATCATTTCACCTCCCCTTCCAGTCCAGCTCCTCTTTACTGCAGGATCAGATCTCATCAGCTGTGTGAAAACAGGGTCAAAGGGTCATCCGTTGTTAATTACACGAACCTGTCCAAACACGACTCTCGCATGATTAGCATTTTCTGTCTGTTAGAGGCATCTCTGTTAAACCACCTGCACTTTCCCCGACACTCGAGTTCAGCTCAAGTTCACACCACGGCTCTGTCATCATGCACAGATCTATATTTAACCAGACATCGGAGTGCATTATTCAGAAAGCTACCTCGGCTCATCACTGTGATTTAATTGCAGGAAAAGAGCTCACCCTGGCAGCGGTGTGGAATGAGTGACGGCTACCAGCATGCGATTTTTAAGATGAGCGGCGCTAGCATGGCACTCTGATGCTTCCCGTCTACTGGGAATCAAAAGCAGAGCCTCAGGTGAAGATTCTGGAAGTCTTTAAGGAGTTCCAGCACTCAGCCGTTTTATGATAAAGCTACATCCAGGACGTCAGACACCGTCGTTTATTAGCCGCCAGAGAATCTCTTTCTTAGCACTCTTGTTTCTTCTGTCTTCATTCAATTTTTACTGCACTTTTTCACCCTGCTAATTACCCTCTCCATCACAGCAGCAGCCCAACACAAGCCCCCAGCTGGGAGGAGAGAAGCTTCCTGTAGAGTCAGACTTAACTCCATCGAGCCTCTGCTGCTGACCAAACTCGACTCCAGCCTTTCATCAGTTAGCCATCAGATGGTGCTGTGAAACCCTGAGAAAGTCCTCTGAGAACACAGAGGGAGAAATCCATCTCCAGAGAGAGGGAGAGGGAGATAGCGAGAGAGAGCAAGAGATGAAGTGAGAGCTGAGTTTAACTGAACTGCTTTGTGATTGGTCAGACGTTTTTGAATAATTTTCCAACAGCTCAAGATTACATTGCACTACATTATTGTTTCTATAGTAACGGCTCCTTCAAAGGGATGTGTACTCATTTAACATTAGTGGAAGGAGTCTCCAGTGTCAAACCTAAATTTAATGCTGTTTCTATATTTAATAAAAAACCACCAGCTTTGTTAAATCTACAGCCCTGCTAAAAATATCAGCGTTGTCAGACCGGCTTCTACATCTGATCTCCTGTTATTCCAGAATTGCTGTGTACTTGTGTCCAAAATCCCTGGTCTGTCATCAGGGGCTGTGCAGTCAGATGTTTTCTGCAGTGCTGCTCGTGAGCAGAAGAGGGCGCTCCTCTTACTGCTCCCACAGGACCGAGTTTGCCCGAAGGCACTTCATTTGCAATGCTCAGGAGAAGATGAAACCCGTCTCTCCTGACTAATTGGATAAAAAATAAATATTTAAGAAGAAAGCTGATGATAAAAACATCGGACCTGTCTGATGAAAGTGTGTGTGTGTGTGTGTGTGTGTGTGTGTGTGTGTGTGTGAGAGAGAGAGAGAGAGAGCTGACCTGCAAAACCCTTCACATGGACACTTGTGTACACACACACACTACACTACAGAGACACAGAGAAATTCACTGGTCTTATCCACAGTCATATTTCCAGCATCTGAACGTGTAAATCATCTCTAAACTTCATCTCCTGCCGGAAAGACGGCTTGATCGTCTCATGACCTTCGCTAGTGTTTGTATATCATCTTGTTTGTTTCACCTTTTTATCTCGTAGCCTCTCATCCTGATCACATCCACATACTAATGGTTTCTAATTTTTTTTTGTGCTGTATTTTTGCACACAGTTTGTGTTCCATTGTGTGTTTGTGTGAACACGCAGAGAAACCAGGAAGCCCAGACTCCAGCTCAGCTAGTCATTCCAGTAATTACAGATTAATTTAGGGTGCTAATGGACTCATTAGACCTGACTGTGTGACGGTGGGGGTGGCACGGCACGGTACGACGTGTGTGTGTGTGTGTGTGTGTGTGTGTGTGTGTGTGTGTGTGTGTGTGTGTGTGTGTGTGTGTGTGTGTGTGTGTGTGTGTGTGTGTGTGTGTGTGTGAGCGAGCGTATGCATGCTCTGATTCCTGGTGCAGTGTAGCAGGAAGATATATAAAATGATGAGAAGAGAAATACAAAATTGAGGAAAAGAGAGAGAGAGCTCTGTACTAAAATATGAAACTGTCTCAGTCATTAAAAAGAACCTCAGCTTTCTGAAGAAACACAAGACTGTGTTTCATAGCACAGGCCTTGGACCACAGGTTACATTGCATAATACCGTCCACCTTCCACATAGAGCAAGTGTGTGTGTGTGTGTGTGTGTGTGTGTGTGTGTGTGTGTGTGTGTGCGCCACCAGATGGCAGCGTGTCTGAAGGATAATGAGTTCTCTCTCACACGCAGACTGACCTTGTCTCAAGGGAATGCAGTGATGTGTGTACCGGAGTTAAAGTATTTTTTAATAACTGATGACCAAAAGAACGAACAGAACTTCAGCACGTGTGTCAGAATCTCACCAGCTTACACACACAGCATTAAAACCTTCCTCCTCTGTCCCCTGACTCTTCCAAAGCGCTGACGCCGGAGACTCCTTATCAATCCGTTTATGCGGAGCGTCCTCTTCACACGTTACCTTGGAAACCATAACGCATTCATATAAACCAGAGCTGCTGTTTTAGAGAATTAATCAACACCTGACCTCCAATCAGAGTGCAGATCTTGGCAGCTCTGTGGGATAAAATGTGATTAGAAGCTGTGAGATAATGAGCTGTGAGTAACTCTCAGACACAAATACATCTATATGGTAATGCAGAGATGATGCATGCAGCCGTGGTGTAATTAATCTGATGTATGAAAACCGTCTGATGCTCAGTGCATCAGAGCAGCAGCTCGGCTCGACGGGAGAAGCGCAGATCTGGCGAAGCCGCCTCAGTCAGCAAATGTGTAAAGAGCTGAAGGCTCACTGACTCGCATCTGAGTCTGCGAGTCTATAAGACTTTAGAGAAGATATGATACAGTAAGAGTTATGAATAAATTATCATAATATCATTATATGAGTTGTTTGGTCCTTGTGTCCAGACGATGCTGCTTAAACACATGACTCTTTAAGTCTTGGAACTTCATGCAAGGGCTTAACACGTGGGCTGCACTTCGTTTATTTCTCAGAATTGAGGCAAGCCGGTGGCATTTCCACGTCCGAGTCCGGGACGTGTTCACGTGTCCGTCGTCTCCATGGTTACGCTGCTCCAGTGCACACTGGGCGAGTTCATGTGGTTTTCTCTCTCACTCATTTTAAAAAAGAAACACCATGCCGTCTCAAGGCTCCGTAGATAGCTCATACAAAATTCATAGGGACTTGTAACGGCCGAGGACGAAGACGTCGGATTTTATAGACATGAAGACGTGTGTTTTTTTTTTTTTTTTTTTTAATAAATTTTGTCATTATTGGTCATTTTATTCAGCTGAGAAAAAAAGGAAGTGACTGCAGTGTAAGTGACTGTCCTGTGTTATTATAGAGAGTGTGTGCATGGTTCAATAAAGGCTGATTCTTCCTTAGGGTAGGGCAGCTGATGCCCTGAGGGCCAGAGAATAAACAGCCTTGGTATGTGTGTGTGTGTGTGTGTGTGTGTGTGTGTGCGCGTGTATGTGATTTGTGTGTCCCTCTCCTCCAGCATTAGTGGAGGTATAAAATGTGTGTAGTGTTGCACAGAGAGTGTAGATGAGCTTCTCATTAAGTTTCCTTGCTTCATTGTTGCCATAGCAACAACCAGTGATGCCAAGAGTGATGTCACTAATTACCATTTCCTGTAGAAGTGTCTCACAGCTGGCAGAGAGAGCCGCTATGTCCGGTGATACAGGACCGGTCTGTCTGCCTGTCTGTCTGTCTGTCTGTCTGTCCATCACTCTATCACTCTGTGTAATTTCTCTTTCTCCTGATTGTAAAGTGTAGCACAGATGAAAGATGATTCAGACAAGGTCAGGATGAAAATCAATTTATTTATCTGTCCATCTTCAGCCCCGATGGAGAGATGGAGATTTTGCATTCCTTCAGTAAATCCAGTGCACCGCCTGCAGTGATGTTGGGTGAGTGTCAGAGTAATGAAGCTCCTTGCCCCGGGCTGTTGTGTGTATACACACACACACACAGTGTACACACCTGGGACATCAACTATACATCTCTCACCATAGATCTGTGTCTAATCCAGTTCTAAACCTGTTGTGTAACACATGTGGTATGTCGATATAATTACATGAACCTGCACACGCTGGAGAAAAAAACTCATTTGTATCCTAAAGTTGTGAAATTAGACTAAGATCCTGTTACACAATATGGCTGAAATTGTCACATCTGATTTGTGATGCTGTTCGAGGCAGGGCCCAGAAGTCTGTATACAAGTACGCAAAATTAAAAAAGGTTTATTTATACTCATATATGAAGACAAAAAATGATGTAAAAATGATGTAAACCTTCGTAAAAATAGATGAAGTCTAAATTAAGAGCTAAATGGAAAATATTACAGAACGGACCAATGACAGGATGGGGGACGGAGTCAGGACCAGGAACATAAGCAGCAGCAGCATCAGTGAAGATGCTTACTGACGTGAGCAGCGTTTCATCACCACGTAATCAGCATCAGCTGATTCCTCAGCGGACGAAAAAGCTGAAAAAATGTTTTCGTGGCTTCCCACCAAAGGTCAAGGTCAGTGCTTGTTATTTACCGTCACTGAGGAAATAAACAGTGAACTTTCTCCTGTTGGAAATCACTGTCGCTCTGCAGCACAAGGAAGTAAAAGAGTTTTTTACTTCATCTTCCTTCCATTGTGTTCGTCCTACAGCGTCCTCATTAACGTTTACTGCATAATGAAAAGTAAACGAATCTGGATTTGTAGAGCTGTACACTATAAAGCGTTGATTTTAGTCAGTAAAGTGTTTTAGCGTAAACCCACTCCCTCACGAACGCCTCGAGGAATCTCTCTCGCTGCTCTACACACACAAGCCCGTTAATATCGCTCACCATTTACCTTCCACTTCTATATCGTTTCCTCACCTTAGTAGTGTTGTGAATGCAGTCAGTGACACGTGAGTGTTGATCTTCTGCGGTGTACGTCTGCAGCACAGAGACACCGTTTCACTGGCATATACTTTGAAATCGAATTCTCTCAATAAAATGCAAAAAAGCATGCATGGTGTGAAATGTCAGTCTTCAGTTTCCTGCTCACATCTTTCTTGTGCCGGTGCACGTGTTGTGCTGGTGTTGGTGCATGTGTCATGCTGGTGCTGGTGCTGGTGTTGGTGCACGTTTTGTGCTGGTGCTGGTGTACGTGTCGTGTTGGTGCTGGTGCATGTGTCTTGCTGGTGCTGGTGCACATGTCTTGCTGGTGCTGGTGCACGTGTCTTGCTGGTGCTGGTGAATGTATCTTGCTGGTGCACGTGTTGTGCTGGTGCTGGTGCATGTGTCGTGCTGGTGCTGGTGCTTGTGCACGTGTCGTGCTGGTGCTGGTGCATGTGTCTTGCTGGTGCACGTGCCCTGCTGGTGCTGGTGCACTTGTCATGCTGGTGCTGGTGCTGGTGCACGTGTCTTGCTGGTGCTGGTGAATGTATCTTGCTGGTGCACGTGTTGTGCTGGTGCTGGTGCACGTGTCGTGCTGGTGCTGGTGCTTGTGCACATGTCGTGCTGGTGCTGGTGCATGTGTCTTGCTGGTGCACGTGTCCTGCTGGTGCTGGTGCACTTGTCATGCTGGTGCTGGTGCTGGTGCACGTGTCGTGCTGGTGCTAGTGCATGTGTCTTGCTGGTGCACGTGTCGTGCTGGTGCTCTTGCACTTGTCATGCCGGGGCTGGTGCTGGTGCACATGTCGTGCTGGTGCTAGTGCATGTGTCTTGCTGGTGCATGTGTCATGCTGGTGCTGGTGCACTTGTCATGCTGGTGCTGGTGCTGGTGCTGGTGCTGGTGCACGTGTCGTGCTGGTGCTAGTGCATGTGTCTTGCTGGTGCACGTTTCGTGCTGGTGCTGGTGCATGTGTCTTGCTGGTGCATGTGTCTTGCTGGTGCACGTGTCATGCTGGTGCTGTGCACTTGTCATGCTGGTGCTGGTGCTGGTGCTGGTGCTGGTGCATGTGTTGTGCTGGTGCTAGTGCATGTGTCTTGCTGGTGCACGTGTCGTGCTGGTGCTGGTGCATGTGTCTTGCTGGTGCATGTGTCTTGCTGGTGCATGTGTCTTGCTGGTGCACGTGTCGTGCTGGTGCTGGTGCATGTGTCTTGCTGGTGCATGTGTCTTGCTGGTGCACGTGTCATGCTGGTGCTGTGCACTTGTCATGCTGGTGCTGGTGCTGGTGCTGGTGCTGGTGCATGTGTCGTGCTGGTGCTAGTGCATGTGTCTTGCTGGTGCACGTGTCGTGCTGGTGCTGGTGCATGTGTCTTGCTGGTGCATGTGTCTTGCTGGTGCACGTGTCGTGCTGGTGCTGTGCACTTGTCATGCTGGTGCTGGTGCTGGTGCTGGTGCACGTGTCGTGCTGGTGCATGTGTCTTGCTGGTGCACTTGTCATGCTGGTGCTGGTGCATGTGTCTTGCTGGTGTGGGTGCACATGTCATGCTGGTTCTGGTGGGCATGTTGTTCTGGTGCACGTGTCATCACGTGTTTCAACGTAAACGAGTGTCAGTCAGTTTTCTGCATTGACCTTTTGTATTTGCAATGCATCACAAAGTGCGAAAATTGTACGCTTGTAGTGATGCGTCATGTTTGATGTACGACGTGCGATCGCTGATCCGTGGTGCGTCTGTTTGGAGCAGAGAAACCGGATTAAGATTAAGGTGTCTGTGAAACTCCACACCGAGGCTGAAGAGAAAATAAAAAGGTAAATCCACTGATTGTCCTGATGATGTATCTGACTCAGCTCCGTTTCTACACTTCAGAAGGCACTGACAGAATTTCCACACATTTCCTTTTCACGATTTAATGTCAAATCGGTGTTTATATGCTCATCAATGTTAAGAGCCACGACACTCACAGTTTCACAGTCTCCGCTTCCCTCGCTCCCTGAGACGAAGCCAGAAGAGAGGAGATTCAGGATTTGTTCTCTGGAACACAAAAAAACAAGCCTCCACACAGCCATGCATTATTAAATGCAAGTTTTTCCTTCGATAGAAATGTGGATAGTTTAAGGATTCGAGTGCGGTGTTGAGGAACCTGCTGAGGGAGCCGCAGGAAGTGATGAAACTCATTCACACGCTCTAATGCACCTGTACAGCTGATCATGCATCTTTACCATAATCTGTTTTTTTCTTCTTGTGTGATATAAAGAGCACAGAAATACAGTGTGCTGTATGGAGTGTTCTGTTTGAAGTTGACGGTAAGACCCACGTTGTGCCAGAAAGAAACGACAGGCGTAGGGATTCCTGTGCGTACGCTGACGACCGGGTCGATCCGCTGATCCTGCTTAAGGTTCAAGATGTTCTCCGGGAGCTTATCTGCATTCTCAGAGATGCTTGTTTTTGCTTTATCAACCGTGATGAACAGAAGACTAGCGCATTCAAAACACGTGCATACTTCACTCCCAGGTTCACACGCACTGACCTGAAAAGCAGAAAGTATGAGTACACGGACAGGGCCTCAGCTTGCTGCTCAAACACCCAGACAGATACACTCTGCAGTCAGATATCAGCTCACCAGCTACACCTTCCATTATTTATGCTGTTAGCATGGAGCCGTCTGCTGCACTGACATACGCTGGGGGTTCAGTGGTAAAATTCTGTTTTTCTCTGTCTGCCTGCTATTTTTATTTATTTTTTTTATTATTTTTTAAAAATTTTTAGCCATCTCAAAATCTCAGTGGATTTGCAGTGTTTTCTCTCCTCTCTCCACTCCTACAATCTGGCTCATGTGTTTATCGCGTATCAGAATGTGACGGAGGATAATTACAGTGTCATGGTACATGGGAGAAAGTGTGTGTTTGTCTCAGCCTTGTCTCCCAGCTTAGCTCTGTGTGTGTGAGTGTGTGTGAGTGTGTGTGTGTGTGTGTGTGTGTGTGTGTGTGTGTGTGTGTGTGCACGCACATGCACCAGCTGGGTTTCCGTCTGTTTTGTGGGGACGTTTTGGTGTGGAAGGCTACAGGAACACAATCTCCGTGTTTAGACTTGAGTCATGACCTGAAATTCGATCAGCTTATCTTACCTTCTTTATATAGACCCGACCGAGTCGTGTGCACACATCTGCCACCTTTCTCTCCATTACAGCTCTGTACATCTAAAATGTCTTTTTGAACATTTATTCAATTTGGTAAAAACCCTTTTTCCTAGTGATTTAAAGTGTAGGCAGGTTTAAATCCAGAACATAGAGAAAGAAAAAGACGGTAGCTATAACGAGACACCGGTGTTATCTCGTGGATTATAGAGCGGTGCTGCAGCTGAAAAGCTGTACGAATGCGTTTAGAGGAAAGCGCAGACTGCTCTCTTTCACATACGTGAGCTTCACATAGGCAGACGCCTGTGATTGACTGGAGTCAGTGTGATTGACAGGAGAGGGAAAAGCGCATATGCCCCTCCCACTTAAGATAATTCTGCTCCATGGGAGACTGTGACATAATCAGGATTTGCACAGTTTTCTAAAGTTTAAGGTTGAAATCTTACGAACTGTAAAATAAGAACAGTTTTGTTTTTTTGGTGAAAGATTGCACTTGATGAAGAATAAAATTTTTTTTTAAAAAAGGTCTTTGATTCAAATCTTGGCTCATAAGAGTGTCCTTCAGTTGCGTTGGCAAAACAGGAAGCAGATAAGTGTTATGATTTCTTCCCAAATGGGATGTGAACTAAAGTCCTTCCCCTCACCTATCCTGCTAAATTTTTCGCGCACGTATGAACCCATCGTTCTGTTATTACAGAGATGACTTTAGAGACGAGAAGGACACTAAAGCAACAATTAACACATTTACAGTGAAAGAGACATTTTTATGACGGGGAAAATGAGCAGCTGTGCTTGTAAGTGATTACCTGCTCCTCCTTGTCATTGTCCTTCCTCCTCAATTTTTTAAACCTGGGAATGTTTAACTGCTCTCTCGTTCCCACCCAGCATGGGTGTGAAACAGAAATGAGGTGGAAAATCGCCTGCTAATTTGTGCAGTGTGGCGTCTCACAATGGGGTTTATCCTTTTATCTCATAGAACTGATATCAGGGATCACCAAAAAAAAAAAAAAATAAAATAAAAGACACTGACGATAAAGACCTGAGGCTAGAGCTTGGTAAATTTAGACCGTTTAGTGTTTAATGCTTTCAGCTACTGGGAGCACAATTCAGTTTGCACTAAAAATAAATCTACATAGTACTGAGAGGCACAACGGAGGTGCAGAAGGACATTATGAATGATCACATATCTTTTGGGTTTATCAGACTTACCTTTAGACTCTGCTTTAGAACATACAGCATATTTATCTTAAAAGAGAACAGAATCACTTGTACACCACCGCTTCCCTGCAAACACCTCCTACAAATCAGAAGCAGAACCAAATATGATGATTAGACAATATGAAAAACAGAATATTACAGAATGAAGTGGCAGAATTCTTTTCAGGTTTAGGTGGGACTGGACAGAATCTTATGGAGCATGCAGGATTCATCAGGATTCCTTAAGGAACAAGCAGATACAGGGACATACCACAGAATTTCTTTGGGAATAGATGGGAACTTTGTAGAAGGTCTGGATGAGATTGGACAGGATTCTTCTGGGAGTGTACAGGATTCTTCTGGGAGTGGGCATCATTCCTCTGAGAGTGGGAAGAAGTCCTCTGGGAGTGGGCATCATTCCTCTGAGAGTGGGAAGAAGTCCTCTGGGAGTGGGCATCATTCCTCTGAGAGTGGGAAGAAGTCCTCTGGGAGTGGGCATCATTCCTCTGAGAGTGGGCATCATTCCTCTGAGAGTGAGCAGAAGTCCTCTGGGAGTGGGCATCATTCCATTGAGAGTGGGCATCATTCCTCTGAGAGGGGGCAGAAGTCCTCTGGGAGTGGGCAGAAGTCGTCTGGGAGTAGGCACTATTCCCCTGGGAAGAGGCACTATTCTCCTGGGTAGAGGCACTATTCCCCTGGGTAGAGGCAGTATTCTTTTGAGATTGGACAGGATTCCTCTAGGTGTAGGCAGTATCATTCTGGGAGTGGGTAGGATCATACAGGATTCCTCTGGGAGTGGGCAAAATTCCTCTGGGAGTAGGCAGAATTCCTCTTGGTAGAGGCACTATTCCCCTGGGTAGAGGCAGTATTCCTTTGAGATCAGTCAGGATTCCTCTGGGAGTGGGTAGAACTCATCTAAGAGTGGGTAGAATTCCTCCGGGAGTGGGCAGGATCAGACAGGATTTCTCTGGGAGCGGAAAGAAATTCTCTGGTACTGGGTTAGGGTCTCACATGATTCCTTTAAGTGTGGGTAGAATTTGTCTGAGAGTGGGTAGATTTCCTCTAGGAGTGGGCAGGATCAGACAGGATTTCTCTGGGAGCGGGCAGTATAACACAGGATTCCTTTGGGAGTGGGCAGGATCAAACAGCCATTGTTCAGGAGTGGGCACGGAGGGTATAACTGTTTATAGCTGCTTTAAAGTAATAACAGGAAATGTAACAGTAAATTCTTGTGGTTACAAGAGGGATAAAACTGCTTGAGGGATAAAAATCCCCTTCAGGGTGGTGAGAGTGGCAGTGACACCTTCACCGCTGATTATTTTCCTATAGCAGCAGCATACACAGCGTTCTGCTCTTTACTTCTTACAGTACACTTATATTTCTAATCACAGTTGTTAAATGTATACAGCGAGCCTTAACAACATAGCTCCATTATGTAGCCTAAAAGGCCAGTCTGAAAAAGACCTTGAGGAAGCATTTCTTTCAGAGAGTGTATAAAGGAAAAGTGCATTATTTTTTCGGAACGTTGTTTCTGGGCTCTGTCTTTTTTTACATTTGAAGCAGCTCATGGCCGTCCCTCATGCCAAACAACTTCATCTATATATAATTTGTGCAGTAATGAGCTCTACAATAGATGATAAGTAAACAAGTTTTGAAGTGCTCTTATTAAAGGACACAGTTCATTGTCATGGCCTCAGGCGGCCGCGGTGTAATTCGTTAGGCCTTCAGAGACGGGCCTTGTTTTGGAACAGAAAAGGAACACGAGTGTGTTTAGTATTCCCCAACACCAGGACCTTGTTATTGATGAACGTACTCGCTCCCACTCACCCTCTCTCTCTCTCTCTCTCTCACTTGTCGGCTGTTAAGAACGAGAGATGAATATTGAACTGTGAAGTGGCACAAACATGCTCCGTGGCACAAACATGCTTTTTCTCCTGATTAATGTAATTGATGTTCTTGAGCACGTTTTCTTTGTGCTCCTGCTGCTGTTTGAACGGTGACTGTGTCGAACCCTTGTTGGTGTGTAGTACTCTATTTTCAGGAGGTGGGTTTGGCATAGTCTGCCTGCTGTCTTGATTCTCAACCTCTCACACCTTCGCGAGGCCTGCTGTGGATCTCACAAAGGTCATTGTTTACCGAGCAGCTTGAGAGGAGATGTGCGTACCAAAGATGAGGAACAAGCTCAGTTACTTTACCATCATAGGTTTAACAGATTTTATTACACAGGAGATATTACAGTCTCTCAGCCTCCAGCTGCTCACTTTGAAGGTAGCTGGTGAGCAGAAATACGTCGGCGCTTGAGGAATCACAGTGGGTTCCTCTATCATCTGCCGACAAGGAGGGATGGGGAATGTGGTAGCCTAGTGGTTAAGGTGTTGGATTACTGATCGGAAGGTTGCAAGTTCAAATCTCAGGTCCACCAAGCTTCCAATGCCTGCTCCTGAGCAAGGCCTTTAACCCTTAATTGCTCAGTTATACAAATGTAAGTCACTCTGGGCATCTGCCAACTGCTGCTACACTGAACACACGCTTGCTCTGAGTAGTACTGGATACAGATCAGGAGACATCACTTCATGGTGCTTTATTCCTTTTACTTGTTTAATTATTATTATTATTTTTATTATTATTATTACTATTATTATTATTATTATTATTACTATTACTGCTTATTATTATGCTTCTGTTGTGTGCTTTATGCTACATAAATGCTTCTTTTTGTTAGATCTTCATATTGGATCTCACTCTCACACGTCACGCTCCTTAATCTTCTTAGGTTATCAATGAGCTTGAATTCTTGAGGCGTTAGAATTTCAGTTAGCGGTTATTATCTTGTTGAAAGATCTTGTTTATGTTGAACAGGAATTGCAGCTAAAGTACATGAGAGCTCGGCAGATTCGCTTCATGCTGTAGTGTGCGAGTGTGGATATGAGCCTTCAAAAGTATAGTATCCAGTATTCCTAGGATTTGCACCAGATCATGAATGAATGGTTCCTGTAATCATGAAACTTGCTAATGATTTTGGAGTTGATTGTTTGTTTGTCGGTTCCTGAGCAGAGAATCAAAGAGGTGATTTCTGCTCAGTGGAGCTCAGGTGTTCCAGTCTGCTCTAGTGAACAGAGATGTGGCTGCTGGTGGATGTGTGAGAGCTTCACGTGTCCCAAAGGAAGCTTTCACCCTCCGCTGGCTGCTAGCAGCTTGGAGAGCTGGGAGTTAGCAAGACGTGAACCAGAGAAAAAAGTGCTGCTGGTTCTTTTTTTGCAATCCGCATGTGTGTAACATCGATTAATGTTAGAAACAGAGAGGATGAAGAAGGATGAGTTCCAGGAAAGATGAGTTCATTATGTGTGCAGGGCTGAATTAAAAAAAAAGAAAGATAAAAGATCAGAGTCTTTGTGATGTGTTTGAAGTTATCTCTGTATCAGGACGGTTAATTGTTTTCATCGAGGCACTCTGGTCTCATGTCCTCGCGCGCTCGTAGCGGCGTAGCTCTGGAGCCGAGAGCCGGCGTGCTGCTTTTGTATCTGTGCAGCAAAGTGAAAAGAATCAGGAAATTTTGTTCAAAATTCAATACCTGATTCGTGCTATGGCTCTAAATTCAACGGCAACATCTCTAACCGAAACAAAGAAATACAGAGGTGCCATGCTTGCTTCGTTTATACCCCTGCACTGCCAAGTGGCCAATTGAGCTGCTGCTAAGTGTGCAATTTTCACCTTGAAAGTGCCTAATGGCAGAATCTGTCACTGCATCTGAGTTCAGAGTGTGCTGTGATGCTTTGCGATTAGTGTGTGTGTGTGTGTGTGTGTGTGTGTGTGTGTGTCAGTCAGTCAGACAGTCAGTAACCTGGGTCTCTGGAAGTACCTGTCTGTGTGACTGTCTAGTCTGTAAGGGTAAATCACATTGTCATTACTTAGACTGATGTTTTTAGGCCAGGTGGTGTATTAAAGTGCAGTGTGTGTGTGTCTGTGTGTGTTTGAGCCATCTATACTAGGTGAGAATGACTTGCTGATGCTTTGAAATTAAGTGTCACTCAACAGTGTTCGCTTGTCTACCTTCACTTTAGGAGGGTAAAAATAATACATCGATAAGTCTGCATTGAATATGTGTGTGTGTGTATGTGTGTGTTTAAAAGTGTGTGAAAGACTAGGCTATGTGAAAGCCTGTGCGAGACAGAAGCCCTTTTTCCTGATGTTCCTGAAGGTAGAATCACATGACGGTGGTATTACGGTGGTGATTGTTACCCTCGGAGGTGACCGTGTAACATATAATATATTTCATATGGAGGTTTGGTCCGTATTCCGTATTGAGAAACTGCACAGGTGGAAGAGAAAAAAAGAAGAAGGAGCGACTGCATTGTGTGTATCGCTGCTGTAATGTAAGCGAGAACAGGAACGTACTTGTTTCACGGATTTAAAATGCAAACGGATAAAAAAAACACATAAAACAGACTGGTGTTTGATTTCACGTTAGGAATCATCTGCAGATTTTTTGGGCTTAGGGTTGAGCTGGAACCTTGGCCATGGTTTCAGTGACAGTGTTTTTGTTTGTTCTGTTATCACTCAATATTCTGTGGCTTTATTTCAGTGAAACTTAGATGGCTGTGGATCAGCCGGTGAAAGCTCTAACCCGCTAAACACGAGTGACTGGAATCCGAGACGAGCGAACACGCTGTCAGAGCATGAAGCTCCGCTCCATTTATTTCCATGCCATGTCGGCTTGCTGTCCCTCTTTGTATTTTTATCCTCTGTGATGCAAAATACATCAGTCCGTCTCCGGCCCACATGCCAACTGCGTCGTTGCATTAACATCCACGTCAGGAAACCTGAACGCTTCCTGCTAGTCCACAGCGCAGTGAGTGCTGCAGCAGAATTTATCAAGGGCATTAATAAACATAGAGAAGACTTTTAATGGGGAGATTCTGGATGAAAAGGGGCGTGGCTATGGGATGTGGGGCGTGGCTTATAGTAACATATCAGGACAGGTGGCGTGGAATGATGAACAGCAAGGATTGAAATAAAACTGTAAAGGAACATATTAAGGATTAAGGAGTTCCTTAGTACCAGTATGACATCACAACATTCGGTACTATTTCACTAATAAGCCATAAAATACCAGAGCATTCTGTGACATTCCCTGTACAAACATCCCAACATTCCGTAGCTTGCCTAAAAGGTGTTTTTTTCTGTTGTGTATTCATCTTCCTGAACTCCTGTTCCAAAGCAGAGGAGGAGAGCTTTATGAAGGTAAAGTCACTGACACATTTAACTGAACGGAGGAGCAGTGAACAGGACGATTAATCACAGGGTTGCCACTTTTGTGATTTTTATTCCACTTAGGTGAGTCTGGCTGGATGACTGGATAGCAGCCTGGATAGGAACCATAACCTGCTCTGTGCTGAGCAAGAAATCTTACTCAAAGTTTCAGCTTTTCCCTCTGACACTGGAGACTCCTTAGAGCCATAGAGGTTAAATCAACAAGTGTATGTGAATGAGCCGTTACCAAAGAAATGCATTAGAGCATTATAAGGGACAACTTTAATGATACAGTGTGAAAATACTCACAATCTATTTGTCGTGTTTGATTCGTCGCTCATAATTATACCGCAGAATACCATAATTAAAAATTAAATTTAAATGATGATTAATTTCACCTCTGCAGCTTTACACTGCTCTAGATTATAGCAGGGTTTATGAAGGCTAGATGATGTGTTTAGAACTTCTAACCTCCCACCTCCATCACTGCAATGCTCTTTTACTGCTCTGAGTCATAGCACTCTCTAGACTGCCATTTTCACTAATCTCTTTCTCTCTCTCTCTCTCTCTCTCTCTCTCTCTCTCTCTCTCTCTCTCTCTCTCTCTCTCTGTCTGCGCATGCGAGTGTGCAAAGGAGCGAGTAGGAGTCACTTACACGCCCGCATGGCATGAGGATTGTGTGTAACGCTAGTGAAAAGAAGTGTGTTTTAGTGGTCGGTAAGGTATTTGGGGTTTAACATATTAACAACGCATCTTTTTTATTTTTTTATCTCTGTAGATAAAGTACGCACAATGGTGCAAAATAGTGTTAAACAATTCACTCATACTGGTGCTTCCCCTCAGTACTCCAGCTAAAAAAAATCATTCGGTCAAATGTTTATCCTTACCTGTAAAATGAGACAATTGAAAAAGAGCTCTCCTCTCTGTTCTCTCCTATTAAGAAAATACAGATGGGAAGTAAAATACCAGAAATTGAAAGTATCCTCTAGGAAACAAGTGTACATGATACTGAATAATGGTGTGGATTGAGCTTGAGTTAGTAATGAAATTTTGGGTAGATGGTTTTGATTATTTTCTTTTGTGTCAATATGTAATGTTTTAATTGTGGAGAAACTGGACACTTGGTCCATGCGTGCCCAGGAAAATGAAAGATGGATGGGGTGACAGACAGGCATGCTGAGCAGACCGAGTCAACAGGCAACAGTGTTTCTGGGGAGGGGGGTGAGCCCTCTATGGCTGCTCCAATTGTGGCTAAGTCTGTTGTAGCTGACCCTCCTGCGGCTGGGCCCGTAGTGGTGGCCTCATCCATATCGGCTCCTGTTGTGACTGTTCTCCCTGCGGTCATGGCTGGGTACAGTGGAGGTGACCCGTATGCTACTGTTGCAAAACCCACAGAGGACATAGCAGGAGGAATACAGCCTGCAGTGAATGAAAAAAGAATGGGCGAAATAGCATCTGACCCCCCTTTGCAAGTAAACCAGACGGAGCAACGTTGATGCTGACTTGAGATAATGGAGATATTGAACATGAAATGGAAGCAGAACCGTTTTTTTAAAGTCCACACCAAGAGGAAAAAGGCTAAATGTAAAGGCAATGAACAAGAAGAAAAAAGTGATGGAAGAAGACAGTGATGATTGCTCTACTGGTTCAAACTGGTCACAGTGTTCACAAGCTGATGAAAAATGGGTGGTCTATACAGCTGCAGAAATGTTGAAATTCTTAAACGTTTTTCAAAGTTTTTCCAAGATAAAGTACAGTTTGTGCAAGATGTTAAGAATTTAATGCAAAATGACGCCTTCGAATAAACTGAGATTTATTGTCTCAAAGCAATAGTGTCTAAACTCAAAAAGAACACAAGTTAATGGAGATACGTTTTAGCATACTTAGTGTTTTTAACTGTACTGTGGACAGCTTAGACAGGAACCACTTAGCGTCTAATGCTGCCTCACATAAATGACTGTGTGAATTAATAGAGACACATGAACTACTGTAAGTGATATCTGGAGAAACTTTCTCAGAACACAGAGACAGTACACATGGAAAAGATGCTCTCACTGGCAAGACTTGATCGATTTTATAGTTTTAAACAGCTAAATGTTTTTAGGGCATGTTCTATCCATCCTGTGGGCTTTTCAGTTCATCTTATAGTACTTTTAAGTTTTTTTTTTGCAACTGTATGCTCACAATGTGACCAAGGACATCACCAGCTCTCTTAGAGCTCTAGAGATAGAAATAGTGGAACTCCAGGGTTCAGTAGAGTCCACAGGAAATCAAGACCACATTGGGACAAAAATTGGACAAAAATGCGTTGTTGAGCACAACAGTGGGGGGATGCTGGTCTGCTCATGACAATTTCAAAAACAGACAGTCAGCTTTTTTTTTTTAGAGCTGTACAGAAGTGAGCTTACAGCTGTGCAAGTGGAGGAGGAGGTTTCCTAAAACTAAATGAGTGGTCAGTTAGTGAACTTGACAAGGAGCTGACCCTCAAGGAGTTAGAGGCTGCGCTCAACGGCATGGAAAATGGGTGGTCACCTGGAATTGATTGGCTCTCAGTGTGTTTCTACAAGGCTTTCTGGTTAGTGTTAGGGCAGGACTTGCTGGAAGTGCTGAAGGCAAGCATAAATGAAGAGAGGCTGCCACTGAGTAGTTATAGAGCATTCTACTACCAAAGAAAGGTGATCAAACAGACCTGAGGAACTAGTGCACTGTCTCACTACTATGCACAGACTGTAAACTGCTCTCAAAGGCATTAACAACAAGACTGTGGAAGGTAATGGGGCAAGCCATTTTGACCAGATGTACAGTGTGCCTGGCAGATTAATTCATGTTAATGTGCATTTTATTTGAGACATTTTGGACATCTCTAGTTTTTTGTGGTTAAAAACCGGTCTTCTATTTCTGGACCAGGAAAAGGCTTTTTACCAGGTTGAACATCAGTATTTGTGGAGGGCGCTGGAGTCTTTTGGGTCCAACTCCAGTTTTATGGCCATGAACCAGGTGTTGTACAGTGACATTGAGAGTGTACTAAAGGTTAAGGGTGGGTTATAGGGACCTTTTAAAGTGTATAGGGGTATCAGGCAGGGCTTCTCTCTGTCTGGCATGCTATATGCCCTAGCCATAGAACCACTTTTCTGCCGGATAAGAAGTAACATTTTTAGTTTATCAGTATTAAGCTGTAATACCCCATACTGTGTATCAGCATATGCAGATGATGCTGTTATGTTAAAGGGACAGAAAAACATTGATATTCCTGTGACATTGTGCAAAAGTGAACTGGGGAAAACTGTTTTAATCAGGGATTGGAAAGGTAGGGAACTATTTCTCCTGGACAACCTAACATGGACAATCGGTGGTTTTAAATACTTGGGAGTGTACATGGGAGACAGTACATATTTAAAGAAAAACTGGGAAGGTGTAAGCGAGAATGTTGTATAAATGCAGAACTCTGGTTGTTAATACAGTAGTCTAGCTGCCTCCATGCTATGGCACAAGCTGGCCTGCACTGATCCCCCTCCAAAACTACTAGCAGATGATGGTTGACTTTTTTGGGGATAAATAGCACTGGCTAGTTAGAAGGACTGTGGCTGTTTGTCTTCAGTTTGTGCAGGAACTCCGTACAGCCCCGGGGTTAGCCTCGCATGGAGAGCAGCTACCGACGGATTACTGCACACAGTAGGCAGATGGGGTTTGGACAGTGTTTTTAATGGACACTAATTATCTTAATCTAGCTGGATTATCTGCTTTTTACCAAGGACTTTATAAAGTTTTTAATTATTTTAGAGTGCAGAGAAGGGACTGCTCATCACTTTGCTGGCTCCTTGATGAACCTCTCATAGAGGGTGCTCGACTGGATGTGACGAGCAGGATTACTCCAGGACTATGACACTGAGACAGCTTGTCGATCTGGTACGACCGGACTTTCTCGCCCAAAGGACATAGCAACACAGATAGCGGTCAAGTCTATTCGAGTGGTTACAAAGCTTTTATAGCTGTGGAAGTCTGCACTCAAATCAGGCGAGTGCATGCAGCTATGGGTCTACTGTACTGGGGTGAACAGCCCAGAGAGAGGTGAGTCCATACCCAACTTGTCAGATGTTTCCGGCCCCCTTCTGGGAGAGTGGGAATCAACAACAATAGATCTTAACACAAACTCTGGTAAGAGTCTCTATCAATTATGTGTGAGTGTTTAACAAGAAATGGTTAGATAGGATGGTAGATACACCCTGGTGCAGTGTTCTTAGGCTGGAACATGATGTAAAGCCAGAATGTTGAACTTTGTACGAACCACTGTTGACTAAAAACGCAGGTGATCTGCAGTGGAGTATACTGCATGTCATGGTCTCTGTTAATGCCTTTGTATGCATGTTAAATCCAGAGGTTACACATGAGTGTCCTTTTTGTTTACAGAGTCTTTCATGCTTTTATGAGCTGCTGCAGTTCACTTTTCAGAAATGTAAGTCTTTTATTGCATTTTTTACCCCACAGGTTTTTATCCCTGGTTTTAAATACACAAGAAAAGAAAGGTTTAAGTGTCAGCTGAATCATTTTATTTTGGTCAAAGCAAAAACAACCTTTCAGAGACTGGGAAAAACTAGGATCTTTGGGGCTTTGATTAATCTTTGATTTTAGCTTTTATAAATCATGAAGGACCGAGGAAAAGTCCAGCAGATTTTAGTGCTAAGGGGAAGCTGTGTGCTCTGTTTTAAATGCCTAATTTTTTAAAATTTTAATTCTAATATTTAAATTTTAAATGCCTTTTAAATGCCAGGGTTGTCAATGAAAATGTTTCAAACTTTTTACTGTGTATTTTTTTAGATAGTTTTTTTAGTAGTTGACTGGATGTTTCTCATAAAGTAAAATATATGCATATTTTTTACTTGTTTATTTATTTATTTTTTTGTTTGTCTACATCCATAAGTAAATGTATAAAATGTTACTAAATTGAACGCAAAAATTGTTAAAATAAACAACAACAGTGCATTTGCTTTTATAACTGATTAGTGTATTTTGAGGCAGATACTAATTGGGATTTGAACGTTGACTGATTTTGGTAATGGTGTAAAAAGCCCTTCTTGAGCGTCTTGCTGGTTCAGGAGGTCTGCGGTCTGGGTTTGATTACCGGGCAGAGAGCTGACCCCGCCACTAAAGCGCTAACTTTCAGTACTGGTCCCAAGCTCGGGAGGAAAAACGGGACGATTGTGTCAGGAAGAGCATCCGGCTTAAAACCTGTCCCAACTCTACAAATCCTGACACTGAACAGGGAGCAGGCAAAAGAATACCACCGTCGAAAGAATTTATTGCTTTCTCCTTAAGTTCATTCACAGTCAATTTGGGATTCCCATTTGTACTGAATTTCCAGAGGTATGTGTAATTTGTAACCTGATCAGTTTTTGTCATACCAAGGGTGAAACTACTGACATCTGGGTCTTTTCCGAAACCTTTGTTTCTGTTGGGTTTATAGTCTGAGCCCAGGTGTGACTGAACCTGTGTAGGATGTCAGGGTTCTGCTATAGAGCCTCCTCTGTAGGAGACAGCAGGACCAGGTCACCTTTCATCTTGGACTTACTGTATATAGTGTGTTGGTGATTGCTTTAGTTCTTTTGCTGATTTACTAATGTACTAATGTAAATTTACTAATTTACTAATGTTGAAGAGGGTTGGTTACTCTTTCCAGAAACAGTAAAGGAATAATCTGGCCCTAATCCCTGAATTAACAGTCACTTCAGTATTAATGAGTTAAGTACTAATCACTGATGAAGAGTTAACCTTATCTACAGTGTGAGTCTCATTCCTGATGAACAAGCACCTTAAGTACATGTTTGTGTGTAAGTGTGCTAATTAACATGTAGTGGTATTAACGAACAGTGTTTGGGGATTAGTGCATAATTATTTCTGTACTGTGAGTGTAAAGTGTTTCCTGTAAGTATAATAATGTTTATTATGAAACAGCCATATTAGAACTGGCAAATAAATCACATGCTGTTATTATTAAGAAATAATCTGCATCAGTGTGGGAAGAGTTTCTCTCTCTCTTTCTTTCTTTCTTTCTTTCTCTCTCTCTCTGTCTCTCTCTGTCTCTCTCTCTCTCTCTTCTTTTTGTTTGTGTCTAAGACTAAGACTGCTTTAGAGGCATCAAACTGTTGCTGAGCAGCGTTAAAAAAAAACCAAACTTACTACTACAGTGTGCTACAGATCTGACAGCCATGCGGCTTCTCTGAACAAACATTCAATTAACGTGTGTGTGTGTGTGTGTGTGTGTGTGTGTGTGTGTGTGTGTGAGAGAGAGAGAGAGAGAGAGAGAGAGAGAGAGAGAGAGAGAGAGCAGAATTAACACATTAATGTAATAATTATTTCAAAAAAGAATCACATGATGGCAGAAAAAGTCTATATATTACAATGTTAATAATAATAATAATAATAATAATAATAATAATAAGAAGAAGAAGAAGAAGAAGAAGAAGAAGAAGAAGAAAATGAAACAAATGTTTAAAATAATAATGATTTAATTAAAAATGTCAATAAAATTGAGATTCAAAATAATGCTTAAATTTAATATATCTAGTTATTTATTAGTATATTTAGTAAATTTAGTATATCTTTTGAGTTGTCTGCTTTGAGTCTGAGTGAAACCCACCATTAACTTAATTTACTTTTTACTGCTTTTTCTCCTGCACACTTACAGTGCTGTAAACTTAACACACACACACACACACACGTTCTCATGCTGTGTGGCTGATCGCAGTCAGAACTGAAGATGTTCACAAACATTACATTACAATAATACATTATGCTGAGTCTGCAGTGATACACACCTTAAACAAATCAAATTCATTTTATTTCTATTAATTTGTTTATATTAAGCCTGAACTCGCCGCTTTGAAGGCTGTGACATTTCCCTAGACACACACCTGTTGGAGCCACAGCTCTTTTATTCATGTGTCCTTTTTATATACTGCTGTTTGAAGCCTGCTCTTGTGCACGGGTGTGTGTGTGTGTGTTGTACGTGTGAGCATCGGAGCACCAAAGTATCATCAATATTGCACACATCAGGATTTGGCAGCTCCGTTGTTGAACACACACACACACACACACACACACACACACACACACACACACACAGACACACAGTGCACCCTTAAGTGGGTGGATTTTAACAGGGAATGGAGAGGCAGTGTGTGTTTATGATCATGCCTTTGGCTGAGTGAGGGATTAGGATTAAAGGTGCAGCTGTCAGAATCTATAGAGAGTTTTACAAAATGATGCCTTTGAGAAGAAAAAAGAAATACACACTGCTCTCTCTATCCATCACCTCCAGCCATTTATAATCCAGAGCTTAAAAAAAACCCCAATGTTAACCAGAGGCAAGAGTCAGATGGCTATTTTAAATCTATATAAAGATAACCTGATATATATATATATATATATATATATATATATATATATATATATATATATATATATATATATATATATATGCTATTTTGCTATTTTATATTAAATATTTTTAGATTTTTTTTTAGATATTTTTTCCTTACTTATATAGTATAAATAATAATAATAATAATAATAATAATAATAATAATAATAATAATAATAAAACCTAGATTTTTCAGTATTATTATTATATATTCTCCTTTGGGAGTCTATGGCAGTTTACAGAACCCCTTAGTAGGTTTTCATGAAGTTTGCCACATGATGGAAGACATCCAGGCATGAAATCTGGGGTCAATGGATCCATCGCTGTAGTGCCACCAACAGGCTAATACTAATAACGTTTTGATCCCTGTGTCATGGGAATTATATCCATAATTACATCCTTTTTTCTGGATTACTTTTACAAGCTAAAACTAGATTTTTGATTCTATTCACCACCAAATGTAATCCATATCATCTACAGGTTTATTATACAGCCACTGACATCCAATGATATTCCGTGTTATACTATCATCATCAAGTTAAATCAAGTCATATCTCTGGAGAGCTTTGTTGGAGTGACACCAAACTTGGTACACTTTTTTAGTATAAACAATCGTGGGTACGCACCAAGTTTCATTAAATCTGGCCACTTGGAGGCGCTATACCATTAAAAAAACTTAAACTTTCCTATTACTCTGACACCAAAGCAGATATTTCCTTTAAACTTCCTCATAGTTAAAGATGCTCACTGGGAACGTATAAAATCTCCACATCAGCCATTTAGTGTTTCATTCATCTTTGATTTTGTCACAATCACATTTGGACATCATCTTGAGTTATGGCACAATGAGGCTTTGTGTATGACCTCTTTGGTCCATTGTCTTCAGGAAATTTAAAGTGCAGAACAACATGGCTGCAGTGTAGCCACATAATCGCTCTTGAAGGTGCCATAAAGAAAAAGTCACCATATCTCTGCAATGCATTTGTAAAGCATAAACATCAGTGGACATGCTTCCCATGAGGTTTGGGTGGCACACACCAAATTTAGTGAAATTCAGCCATTTTGGTACTAAAAAACAGGTTTAAACCTAAATTGTCTACCCTGATGTGCTTGGCCCCTTCATTGCTGCTATATTATTATTATTATTATTATTATTATTATTATTATTATTATTATTATTATTATTATTATTAAATGATGACATTAAGGACCAGGGCAAACAAATTTATAATTAATTTAATGCACTGTTCTGGACTCTGATTGGTCAGAAGATGTTGATTAATTCCCTACAGCAGCTCTGAGAGCAGCGCAGGTTTTTATTACACTCGCATTATTCCGCTGATCTGTTCTGAAGTCTTCAGGACAGAAGAATTTATGTTTAGTATAGTCTTTTCTTTTTGTTTTTTCTTTAAAATGAAAAGCTGAGTTTTTTGTTTTATGTCAGTAAATTGAAGCAAGAGAATAAAAAGAGGCTGCTGAGGGAATGATTTTATAGCCGCTATAACAGGAGAGACAACTGGAAGTATCTTTGCTAAAGTAAACGGTTAGCGTGGACGTTGCCGTTGGTATAAGGGGAATGTAGCAGGTCAGGATTCGTTTCTCTGCTTGCTTGGATTTTTTTTTAGTTAGTAGCATGAACACGTTTCTGTGGAACGGAAGGTCAGACGCAGTATCCTGCACTGTATAACGAGTAGCGAGGGATTCTGTCCTTCATGATGTTTGAATGAGTGTATGTTTTATTTCTCTGTATTTGAAACCTTCTCCGCCTCAATACACTTAAAAAAAAACAACCCATATAATAATAATGTCTGTGAGGAGAAGAGAATGTGGTATATATGGTGATGTGTACACAGTCACGGCTCACTCGGCAAGGACAGGAGGCCCGACCTGACTCCTGACTGACCCCTGATTTATTTATTTATTATTTTTTTCTAAGAAAAAATAGACACAACCAATCTGGATATTTTATTTTAAAACACAATGAAGTCTTTTTCAAGCCGCTTTGTTTTCTTGTAATATTTTGTTTATTTCTCTGTTGTTAGCAGATGAGAGCTACAATAAGCGTTTAAAGGACGTAGTCTTTTTGTATAAAACGCTAAAGGATATGAATAGACAATAGTGAATGAGGAGGATGATGGAGTCTACCAGGAGGTTACAGAGGTCAGAATAAGCATAGTGCAGGTTAATCTGTTTGATCTGCGTCTAAATTCATCCCCTTTCTGAGTAATGATCCGTTTGAGTGACCTGTGAAATCCAGTATCCACCCTCCAGCAGCTCCAGCTCCGACGCGGCTGATAACTGTAATCTCTGCCTTTTGCCTGAGTGCCGCGTTATCTTCAAGGGCGTCTGTGCATGCTGATATCAAGCGCAGGCCTCATGACTCTTGATATAAAGACCCAAAGGTGCACACACTTACAGAAAAGGCACACAAACTTCACATGGGAAATGTGACATTAGCCCTATTCGGGACGGGACTAGTTTTACGGGGGTCCTTAGAGAAATTTCAGTTTCACAGACGTACTTTGTGATTTTAATCCCGTCCGAATCTGCCATGTCTGTCTTTTTCTCACACGACCTGTGTATTCCAGAGCAAATTACCTACTGTTTTTCAGCAAAATCGCCGCTCCTCTGAGAAATCTAATCCCATCTGAATGCGAATGTCTGTGATTGCCGAAAATGTTTTTTCCAAAACGCGTTTTCTTGTCTGTTTTGGTCAACGTGAACCACCGTATTAACCCTAGCGCACCGGTATTCAAGTTTCTGCTTTATGCACACCAATAATAGATGTAAATGTGTTTGCTACCCTGCGAAGAAATAAAAAAATGAAATCAACAAGAAGAGCCAAATCACGTAAATTGTTAAGACTGGCTACTGTAATATCAGTTTCAGGTAAGAGTACTTTCATTTCTATATTCAATTACATAACGTGAAAATTATATAAAAACGTATTTATTCCAGTGGGTTTATAAGAAGTTCTATATAAAAATATGACCATATGCAATTCACGCATCTTGGACATGTGCAACGCCCACATGTAAAACACAGACACTCCTACCTCCATAATAAACACAGAGATGTTAATCCCGTCCGAATCCATACATGAAATGACAGACGTCGGCTGAAAAAAATTCTAACTCAAACGTCGTTTGGAAAACTAGTCCCGTCCGAATAGGGCTATTCTCACATTTTCACCTTAAACATGTAGTGTGTGTGAGAGTGTGTGAGAGAGTGTGAAAGTGTGTGCGTGAGAGAGAGAATGTATAAGAGATTGTGTGTGTGTTAGAGAGAGTGTGTGTGAGGGAGTGTGTGTGTTTGTGTGTGAGAGAGAGTGTGTGTGTTTGTGTGTGAGAGAGGGAGTGTGTTTGTGAGGCATAGAGTGTGAGAGAGAGAGTGTGTGAGGGATAGAGGGTGTGTGAAAGGGAGTGTGTGTGTGTGAGAGAGAGAGAGTGGGTGTGAGAGAGAAAACGTGTGTGTGAGAGAGAAAGAGTGTATATGAGAGGGAGGGAGAGTGAGTGTGTGTGTGTGAGAGAAAGAGCGTATATGAGAGGGAGGGAGAGCGAGTGAGTGTGTGTGTGAGAGAGAGAAAGAGTTTATATGAGAGAGAGGGAGAGCTAGTGAGTGTGTGTGGTTGTGTTCATGTTGTTTTACACACAATTCTTTTTTCACTAGATTTTTTTATACAAGCGATTTAATTTTGAATGATTCATCTATTTTCACATGATTCTTCAAGATGATTGAGTCTGATTCATCATTAAACTGATTCATTCATTTTCATCTGATTCTTCAATATTATTAACTTCACTTTACATGATTCTTTTCTTATCACTTACCTTTCTAACACGATTCTTTTTTCCACACGATTCTACTTTTCGCTTACATAAACCCAATAAACATGAGATTTCCTGCGTGACGATGATGTTGCGGATATTATTTAGCACAGGTGGAGCGATATAATTCAGTTAAGACTTAACCATTAAGATGTGTTTTAAAAGCACTTAAAGTCTAAGTGTGATACATTTTCATTAGGCACTAAACCTGCAAGCTCAATCCATTTGAGGCAGCGCTTCTGCCAAATGACGATGCTTGCCAAGCAATATGTGTGAAAGATTTGTTCCCTTGAACAGTGTCCTTTTTGCAAAAATATCAAAGCAGAAATTATGCAGAGAGAGACAGTTGATCTGCTGCCAGCCTCGTGTGCCAAACCTTCATCACTGGATCAATTTTTGAAGTCTTTTGGCCACCAGAATCATGGCTGCCTTCCACGGGGCTGAAGATGGAGCTCAATCATCCATTAAAATCTCGAAAAAGTCTCTTGTGGACTAATGGCATGTTTGGATGGTGATGCTCTGCTTGATTAGCCTTGCATTCCTGTGACTTCTGATCCTCTTGATTGGATGAGTTTCTGTCAAAAGGGTCGCGTTACATGCTGTAGCCGTGATCAGGTATGTCACTTTACGTCTGTTTCACTTCATTAAAGAAGCTTGGAGAAGAGCTGAGCTGTGGAAAAGCTCTCTTTACTCGCTTTACTTCTCCACAGCACACTCAAACTCACTCCCAGCTCCTTTTTCTCCTCAAAGCAATCGCAGCTTACTGGTTTTTTAAACATTGTATTCATTTTCCACATGAAATATCTTGAGAGTCACGATGCGATTCTGAATGTTGATGTATTTCCTTTTGAAACAGGAAGCCAGAGCGAGCCTGCCTCTTTCACAGATGTTTGTTAATTTACGTTTTATCCCAGTTCACCTTGTTATAACTGAACAAGTCTCTAAAACAGATTCGAGTGTCCTGAAAGCATCTCGTACAAAAACTGCTGTTTGAACTTTCTGGAGTGAACTGAACTCTTAACCCGATGCGTCGGACATATAAATTAACAGATGGCATGAAAGAAACAGCTTTATCCCTTATTTATTGCATTCGTAATCCTTGCTACAATTTCTCCCAAAAAAAAATGCTGCATATTAAAGCAATTGTGTGTTTTGTGTTCTGCTCACGTGTCGTCAGACAGGAACGTGATTCAAATCTTAACTCTTAAATTTACTGAAGTGTGATGCGTCCAGACATCAGAAACATAAAGAGACGTAGCCGAACATAGCAGCGATCATATTTCCTTCTTATTTCACTCAGTTGCAGCTGATTTTATACACATTAATGTGACATTCTTGGGAGTGTTGCAGATTCCTCTGTCGCCACACAAAGCTATAATAAATAATAAAGAAATATTTATCACCAGCTCAAAATGTGGGACTGAAAATTATCTTAACAATCTCAATGTCAACATCCAGAGATAATCATCATCATGTAGGAGTTTATTAAGATTCCTGAGATCTGTGGCAAAAACCGAGACCAATCAATTTGTTACCTTTTGGATAAATCCGCTTCTGTTTATTATCGTCTTCAGCTTTCAGCCAGGAAGGAAAGCTTCAGCTTGATAACATTTTGTCTTGCTGTAAAAATTTTGATTAAGAAGAGATTTTCTTTAGGTTTGTGGTTAGATTTTGTTCGCTGATACTGGAGACTCCTTCCATTATTTACCTGTTACTGTCAGGGATGCTGTTATAAGAACAGCTTGTGACCAATCAGCACGCAGCACTCGGCAGCACCGCAGTAATTACCGTGCATTTGATTTGTTAATGTGGTTAACGTGTCAGTGTGAGCGAGCAGCACTCCAACGCAGATGGCCTGTCGCTATTATAAATGCAGTGAATATATAAAACCTCTTCCTTGTGTGTTAAGCGTTAAGTGTCTCCCATGTGACACCCACAGAGAAGGATGGACAAAAAACGACGAAGATTCCAGCTGGCCTTGTAGCTGAGTTGCAGAATTATACCTCAAAATCTCCCTGTGAAGCTGCTGGCTGAGTGTTCACTGCCTGTATACACACACACACCGAACTAGATTTAAGGAAGGCTGTGATCATAAACACTCTGGGCAACATTTTTGCAGGAAGTCAGATGCTATAAACAGAACATTTTAATAACGGGGTGTGACTCTGATGTTTAATCGTGTTTCAGTCAGGTTCATCTGTTTCAGTCCATCCAATCACACACGTTTCTATACGTCATTCAGCTCATCAGACCAGAGGTGAGCTACAGGGTGAGAGACGTTCAGTCAGAAAGAGACGTTTTCATCTTTTATTCCGTTCATTTCTGTTCTCTGATCTGATTAACGAATTAAAAAAATCAAGATATATAATTTACATAATCAATATAATAATATAGTCAAAAATGTATTATAAGATTGCAATAAACCAAATATTTTATGATGATGATGATGATGATGATGATGATGATTATTATTATTATTATTATTATTATTATTATTATTATTATTATTATTATTATTATTATTATTAAATCGTTCTGCAATTATTTTTTATAATTGCACTCATTTCTAGCTGGAAATTTCTAGACTTTTCTAGAAAGAAGCAGATTATCTGCCGGTAGAATAAGAAACTCAAAAGAGGCTGATTAATCTTTACATCTGATATATAATAATAATAATCTCATAATTAGAAATATTAGCTACATCTGCATACAAATGATTTTTTTCTAGTGCGAACTGACGAAATGAAAAAGAAGATATGATTGTTCGCTGAAGCCTCTGCCGACTGAATCTGCACGTCTAAGGCAGATACTGAACGGAGTCAAACATGTGCTGCTGCTGAGGTGAGAGCTTCAGAAATCACTTGCTGAGTCATTTGTAATCACTGACAGTGACTTTAACGGTGATTACTCAGCTCATTAAAGGAGTCTAATAGAGAGATTCCAAGCCTTGTGGTCTGCTGTTTGGAGAATTACAGCACCGGTGTGTTCTGCTGTTACGTCCCAGAACCACGTCCTGTTTTATCCTTAAAAATACAAAATTCAACCTCCAGCATCATCTGTGCTGGTGTGAGTCTGAGTCACGGATTTCTAATAATGCTGTGAGAAAAGACAACACTGTGTGATTGTTGGTTAGATGAATTTCAGTTCATTCATTTCATCTCTCCACAAATAAGATGAAGAGAGAAACATTGTAAAGGTGGAGAAGGAACCACTTTCCTCCAAGAAGGTTGTGGGAATTCTAATGACAGTACAAGATTTATGGATTTATACAAACCAAAATGGCAGACAACCAGACAGGAAGGTAAAACTCTGGAACATGAGGCAGGAAACCAGCCAGCAATCAGCAATCAGCTATAAGCTAAACACTGCTAACTGCTAAGAATAGTCCTGAAAGAATTGTACATGAAAGTGAAAAGATTGATAACGTGTTAAAGTCTTACTCGATTCAATCCCAAATGTTCAAGCCCAAAATGGTCTCAGGTGACGTTGCCCCCACCCATTTATTTATTTTGTTTGTAAACAAAAAGTAACCATTTTTCCCTGAGGAAATTTAGTCAGTGTCATTATTTTTTATTAAAAAAAATAATCATATAAACTTTTCGATGATCTGCATTCTGAAGTGGCTACAAAACATCCTTCAGTCCCTGTAGTTTTGCTGCTCAGACTCTAAACTGTAAATTGTGCTAAAGATATGTTACACAAACACTACCCAAATAAACATCCTGTAAAATCTCATATTTACCGTTAGCTAAAATGTACTTACTTACTGCCTAGCTAATCTATGTAACTAACCACTGGAATACATGCTAACCTGGTGTTAGCAAAGAAAACAGGCTAAAAGGCTAATTATAGCCAGTTAGCCAGTGTGTTACACTTTACAATGAAATTCTTACTCTGTGAATCCCCCAGCAGCCTATAGCATAAATTGTGAAATTGTATATATATATATATATATATATATATATATATATATATATATATATATATATATATATATATAAAGACGTATTTACAAATTTGCAATTACTGAACATGAACAAATTAGCATAACTCACCTCGAGAGAAGCTCAGAGCACATAATTATTATGTTTATTTCTACACTGAGGAATTGTTCAGACACTAATTTGTGCCCAAAGTCACTGACTGGATAAAGATGAAGAAACCGAGAGATTCGTATGGAATCGAGTTTATTAACAGAACAAATAATAATACTTAAATATAATAATGAAAAATATTTACTTCAGTATTTATACAGAGAATGTAGGTAATATTGTACTGGTACAGAAGGGAGTGTACATTCAATTAAGAGAACAGGTCTTTCATATTTCCAAAGACTAAGGATTTTCTGTTCAATATTTATAAAAGCATTTTTATGTTAATTGGGTGATTACATGCTTGAGGTGGCATTTAGCCCTTGTAGATTAAAATAAATTTTTCTGCATTTTACCTTTCTAAATTTTGTTAAGCCGTCTCACGCAACAGACTGCTTTTTTGGTTACTTTGCTGCATTTTTGTTACTACTTTTGTAACGTACTTTTTTAGGGTAGCTTTTATGTGAACTATTTATTGGCTTTTTATTTTTTGTATGGTTAGTTTTAGTGTCTGTAATATTATGTGTATCATTTTAATTTTTTTAAATTTCATCTTTTATGTCAAGCACTTTGAGAAACTACTTTTAAAGGTGCTATACAAAAAAAAGTTTATTATTACTTCTTGAAGACAATAAATACATTAGACTCGTTATATTTGTGTTCACTGGGAATTCCGGTCAATTTTTTTGGTGTGTAATGTGTGACAATTGTACTGTGAAAGTGATGACCAAGATGGCGGCGTGAGTGTATCGCGGGGCTCAGTGTCTCTCCAGCAGAAATGCTGCCTGCGTCACGCGTGCAGCATGCTTAAGGTCTCCTCTCACATTGCCTATAGACTGTTTGTCCCCCTTCTCTCTAGTAGGTGCTCTCTAGTAGGTGCTTCAAAAACCAGCAGACTGAGGAACAGCTTTTTCCCTAGGGCTGTCTCATTACTGAACTCTGCCTCCCGATCCACCCACCCCCGACCCCTGTATATTATATTAATATAATACATATATAACACCCTGTATATTATGTCTATAGCACCCAGCCTGTATATCTTGTCAATAGCATATTTATCTGTATATTATCCTGTTCATTAGGGATGAGCGAGTACAGCATTATCTGTATCTGTATCCGTAACTGTTAACCATATGCATTATCTGTATCCGTATCCGTACTCGGAGTGGGTGGGGCCTAACCGGAAGTAGGCGGGGCTTTAACCGGTAATAATTAATTTATAATATTTATAACACTAGCTTACTACCTTTATGTTTTTATGAAATACAGCAAAAACGTGTCAGACACTCAGTGTCTGGTTACTGGTTAGAGACAGCTGAAGGTTTAAAAAAGAAAAAAATCTCTGACAGGCAGAGACGCAATGCGAGTCACATTCTACCAAGCAAGCACCACGTCTGAACGAACCCACGTTTACCAGAACTCTACTGGTTAGTAAGTATGTATTATTAACGATACAACCCGAAGTAAAAAGCTGAAGAAACCCTAAAGGTTAACGGAAAAGACCCGCGAACCCGAGTGACTGAGGGAGAGACAGAGAGCTGTTCTGTGTGTGACTGTGAGTGAGCAGAGCGAGACACAGCAACACAATACATCTGTATGTGTGTAGGGAAGGGGCGCTGTGACTAGCCTATCACAGAACGCTGACACAATCAGCTACCCAATGATGATTTTCATTCAATCCGAGCACAGATATTGACTCGTATTACTCGTATAATACTCGTACTCGGCAGAAGTGCTTTATCCGTACCGGATACACGTTTCAGCCGAGTATCCGGCTCATCTCTACTGTTCATACTGTAAATACTCATATTATAAATACTGTACATCTTGCACTTGCTGTTTATTGCAATTCTGGATAGATGCCAAACTGCATTTCTTTGCCTTGTACTTGTACAGGTGTAATGACAATAAAGTCAAAATAGACAATAAAAACAGACCTCATCAGCCACCATCATGCTTTTCTTCTTCACATGAATTCTCCATCAATCTGAGGAAGCAGCGTTCCAGCAAGTAAAACACTCCACAAACCCTCTGCCCCCTTTTTAAACCAATAAACTCAATCTGTTTATTCTCAGCTGGAAAAGGGAACTGGACACACCCCAGGTGGCTGGGCATATCCGCTTATCACTTTCCCAGAAGCGATTCAATTCAAGTTTATTTGTATAGCGCTTTTTACAGTGGGCATTGTCTCAAAGCAGCTTTACAGAACATAAACATAGAGCAGAAAGTAAACATAAGGAGAAGTATAAAGAATTAATATAATAAAAATTCAAGATATATATATATATAGTTCACAGTATATATGTATGTATGTATGTATATGTGTTTATCCCCAATGAGCAAGTCTGAGGTGACTCAGGCAGCAGTGGCAAGGAAAAACTCCCTTAAATTGGTAAGGAAGAAACCTTGAGAGGAACCAGACTCAAAGGGGAACCCATCCTCATATGGGTGACACTAGAGGGTGTGATTACAAATATACAGTCAAACAAATGCTGTATTGGTGTAAGGATCACATGGTTCAGATCTCCTCTTAGTATCACAGAGTCCAATTGGAGCTGGTAGATCTGTAGATGTCTCCGGATTCTCACAGAGTCGGCCTTCAGGTCCGGGATCTTCATCGCACGGAAGACGATCGGAGCTGGTACAATATATTTAGAGATGTAGTGTTCTGTAGGTCTACTGTAGACAGATGTCTAGAACATTAAGGGGCAGGAAAAGCTACATTTTGTTTTTAGGGCCACTTTAAGAGCTAAAAAGCAATACAAGTGGGTAAAAGAGTATTTAGTTCTGGATCATTTGGACCATCCTCAAAGAAAGTGGGATAGTTTTTGATGTCTGATGAAATCTGTGGTGGATTCAGCAAATCAGTCTTTAATGCTCGGCCTTGGAAATAATTCCTGGCACACAATTAATGGACTCTCTGAATTTCTGCAGAGAAATATGAGGGAAGGCTGTATTCTGTCATGTGGTAATGAATGTGTGCTCTTCAGAAAAAGAGACAGCTTCCTGGTGACCATCACAGCAGGCGAGAGAGCCACTGCCAAAGCGAGAGAGAAAGAAAAACTCTTCATCCTCCTGAGAGCTGCCTGTTTCCCTTATATCTGGAATCAGGATTTAATGTTCACACTGTACAGAAGTGGAGACAGATTTCATTTCACCCCAACACCTGAACAGTGATGCAGTGTATTCTCACCTTCCTCATTCAGCACAATGACCTGAAGAAGAGTCAGACTGGATTTCTGTTCAGCCTTTCGCACCACTGACCACGTTTACACAAGATTCACATCATACACCACACACACTACACACATCTCTTTTTATATGTTCAAATCCATCCAAACGTACTAGAACTCTACATTGATACACCCCCTAGATTCAGGTTTAAATCTAAAGTGGGTGTGGTCTACACAGGAGTGTTTCTTAAATTCCATTAATCCTGTTAACTATTTTTATTCGTACCTGCTTATTTCCTAGAGAATAAACAAAAAGTAGTATAGTAACCTAAGCAAACAAACATCAGAGGAGAATAGCGCACCTCCGGTTCGGATCTGTTCAGAATACATTATTTGTTCCTTCTGAATAATGTATTCATATTCGGTTACATCCCTGCTCTCCACACAGACTCGACGCATAATCAAAAAGCAAGAGTGAGAATTTGATTAGGGGAGCAGGAGCTCTGCCGCATTATTATCTCGCCCAGATAAGCCAGACTTTACTGGTGATTAGCTCAGAGCTACAGGTTTAACCAAAAATCCATTCTCTCTTTTACTCCCTCACAATCCTGAAATCAGCTCTGAAGTAAAGACAACACTCCATGTGAGGCTGGAAAATGATCACCGACAATAAGAAAGAGAGGATGGTGTGAGGAAGCAGACTTTCTGATTGTTTTCCTATAACAGCATGTTCTCGAGTAGTTTATTCCTTTTACTTATTTGTTTTGTTCCTTTTTTAAAAAAAAATTCACAGCAGTATTCCAATTATAACATTTTTTATTCATTACAGAACCACATACTGTTTTTTTTTGTAATTTTTATCCATTTATAGATGTATTTGAATGTTGTGGAGAAACAAGTTCCTGTTGTGACTTACGTTATAGTTATAGACGTTATAGACTGGTGTCATTCCCTCAACAGTCTCTGTCTGTCTGTCTGTCTGTCTGTCTGTCTCTCTCTCTCTCTCTCTCTCTCTCTCTCTCTCTCTCTCTCTCTCAATTTATATAAATGACCCGCTCTAGTCTGAAGACTTTTGGAGGGACTCTGACCAATCACAATCCAGAATGCCAGTGACAAATTTTCCCACATCAGCATTAGCATGAGCTGTACGTAACAATACAACAACTCTAATGATTCCCTAATGATTCTACGTCCGATTCAAGCTTCGACACTTCCACATCGTCTAATCTGGTGTAATGTCATACATTTGAGCCTTAAGCTTAAGCCTACGTAATGTTTCCTTTTGTGTGGAAACATTAAACCGTATTAAACTTGTACAGTTCTCACAGAGGAATTTCCCAAGAAATGTATTAATAACAGCTCGTGTTGTTCCATTGATTAAATGACAAAGAAACAAGCTGTTCTGTAACAGACTGCGTAAATGAATCTATTTTAATTCAAACATGAAAGAAAGACTCAATTATTTTTTGTTTTTATGAAATATGCAAATTTACACATTGAAGCTTCATTTAAATAAATATATTTAGAAATTAAATGAAGGTTAGTTCTGATGGTGTATAATTTCTGCAGGTTACAGAGCTGCTGTAACACACTGAAGCACTGAAGTCTCCAAGGTGAGGTCTGAGAGTCAGGAGAGACTCGGCTCTTTGTGTTCCCCATCACGCCTGCACATAAAGTGCTCCATCACTGTTGTAGCTCCATCATTTAATTAGCGTCTCATCTCTTCAATGGAAAACTTTTAGTGGACTTACCCTAATAGCTCTTGAAATATCACGTGCCTGTGAGCTCTGATTGTCTTAATGCAAGCTGCTCACTGATATCATTCAGATCTTATTTTAGGAGGGAGACGCACTCTTTCCTGGCAGACCCAGGAGAAAGCCGTGTAAATTATGCATGAAAAATATCATTTAACCCGCATTGCACTAATTCAGCTCAGGGAGCCATCAATTATAGGGAAAGGTTTTTTTTTTATAGGGACACAATCAGGCTACATGAAAAATAAACCCCTAACACAGCTGTGTTCATACTGATTGATTGACTGATTGACTGATTGACTGTTGCTTTAAACAGCAAGTAAGTATTTTAAAGGTAGAAAACAACAATTTATTTGTTTCATTTATTTAAGTCAGAGTTTTAGGTTTTTTTTGTCAGTTTGCTGGAAATCAGGCAGAGTGACATCCAATGGGTTTTACCAAACTTTCTCAAATGTGAGATTACACACATGCAAAATCCTGTTAGTTTTCCCGCAGTGATGCCGAGAAAGACAGCTGACAACTCACGCACTAACCTGACGCTTCTGAACCTACTTGATCCATCCTGACCCCATACGCCTGGTTGGAGTATTGCCGCATGGTGGTGTACTCTGCTGGGGTATATCTGCATGGGCAGCCCTGTGACCCAATGGATTACTGAGGTTAGAACCAATTGGAGACTCTCACACTATCTTTGAACTGATATTGCATTGATCAGCTTTGTACTCAGGTCTTCATCAGTAAACATTTAAAGACTTTGGCAGGAAGGAATTAGTGTTAAGTCACAAATAATGTTCCTCAGGAGCTCTTGGTTGCACAATTCCACTCGACTACAAACTTTTGTAGAAAGGACACTATTTACATTGACATTATTTCCTGTCCAGTGTCACCCAAATGAGGATGGGTTTCCTTCTAACCCTGGTTCCTCTCAAGGTTTCTCCCTCATATCATCTCAAGGAGTTTTTTTTGCCACCACCACCACCCCAGGGATACATGTTAGAGCTGAATAGTAAATTAATTTTAAACTTTACAACTTTTATCCTGTTTCTATACTTCTGTAAAGCTGCATCGAGGCAATTTCAATTGTTAAAAGTGCTACACATGCATGTAATCAATATAAACAAAGCAGTTAAAAAAGCAGATATGTTTAAACTGCATGATCAACAAACTGGAGTGTGTGTATGTGTGTATAGTGTATAGATGCTGCTCATCTGTTTTTGTTTGCGATGAAGACACTAGAAAACTGGTGTATTTTGGTCAGACCAGTGTGAAATCATATTAAAGGTACACTAAGTGATAAATTGAAGATGCGTATAAGGAAAAGCCCCATCAAAGGATCATCAGTGTTTGGGGGCTGTTTTGTGGCTGGTGATTGAGGAGCTCTTGTGAAGATTGATGAGATCATGAATTCTGCCAAGTACCAGAATATTTCAAGCCAAAACATTGCTGCTTCTGCCAAGAGTTTGACCATCGAGATGCATCCAAATCAGCATGGACATGCTTGCAGGAACAAAAGGAAGGTTTCATAATCAGACTAAAGACTTAAGAGTTCAAATCTGAACCAGGTTAAAGACTGCACTGTAAAAAACATAAGAATATGGAGGAGCTGTTTGTTTCTGGTTATTCTCTCCAGATGAGACCTCATCAGTCAGTAACCATATTTCCATATGTTTAAGATATCTCCTGATATCAAACGATTGTTACCTGATATCTATATTTTATGAATGAGATCATTTGAAAGTGTCCCTTGAAGCGGTGCGCAGAGGGACACAGTTATGACTCAGGCATCTCACAGCACATAGAGAGCTTAAAGTTTAACCTGATGATAGTTTGTATAAGTAGTGTGTTCAGTTCCTCACAATGTTTCACATCTTCAGAAAAAACAGTGCATTTTGTAAAACTAAAGGTGTTGCAGTTACTATTGAAGTACAAATGATCTTCACAGGAAAAGTCCCAAAGCTGAGTCAGTAAGATGAGCGAGAACAAAGTCGTTATTATTGTTATAAACCTCCTGCAGGACTGCAGGTGCGCAGATGATCGGTGAGAAAATCGTACCAGAGCATCTGCAAAAATGCTGATCAGAGTTTAACTTTATGCAAGTTTATGCAAATGAGCTCATGTTATGGTTAAGTGCTTATTTGTTCCTCTCAGTGGAAATGATTATCTGTACTTTTTGGTTCCACATCCTCACTCCTCCTACTCAGAGTTCCTGAATCAGTTGGAAATGATTCACCTGATTCAAATGATGTACCTGCATTGAAATGAGCTTCAGGGGTTTGATATAATCAAAAGACATCATTGTGCGCCCCCAAAAATGCAAGACTTCACACATATTAAAAGACTTCAAAATGTTAGCAAGAAGACTGATGGTCAAATGTGTGGCTTTGCATATGTTTTGTGGCTACATTGAGAGGATATATGTGAATATTGCACTAGTGATATGAGTAGTATGAGTGAAACCATGCCTCAGCTCTTAGCACTGGCTTCCATCTGGTGTACATTTAGACCTTCTCTTAAAGATGGCATGGTGTAAAGGGGCATTTGGGGGTGAAGTTATGACAAGAATGACAGATGGTGCATGAGAACACAGCCCTCAGTCCACAATGATTTCTTGTGCATTTATTATAATAGTGATCAGTGATTAGTCATCTGAGAAACAGTGATCATTGACGTGCCATCAGGAGTGATGGTGATAAGTGACGTGTTGTCGGGAATGATGGTGATAAGTGACGTGCCATCTGGAGCGATAGAGTTATGTGACGTGTTATCGGGAGCGATGGAGATAAGTGATGTCTCATCGGGCACGATGGTGATGTGACGTGTCATCTGGAGCGATGGTGATAAGTGACGTGTTAACGGGAGCGATGGAGATAAGTGATGTGTCATTGGCATTGATGCTGATAAGTGACGTGTCATCATGAGCGATGCAAGTAGCTTTTAAACTGAAATCTTAAGCCTGCAAAAGTTATCAAAATTTTACACAAAGTGTGAGACTTGCCCTGGTCCTTCTGCCAAATTATGATGGATGATATGTCACACATGATGATGTATGGTACTCATAATCAAAGAAGAAGAAGAAGGAAAAGAGAAAATCCTGTAACATATGAAGAAACAGCCTTAGGAGGGCAGAGGAAGTCATTTGGAGATTTGTTGAATAGTGATAAGATCCCTAGCATCGTATTTGGCTGTGATGATTTGATATCATTACCTCCAATAAGGAGGTCACAATGCGTAATTTATGTCTTCTGAGAAAATCATTATCATCAATTTCCCAGGCTAAATGTTGTAGAGTTTTGCTGATGTCCATCTGAGAAGAACAGAAATCTCTGGTTAAGACTAATGCACAGCAAATGGAAGATATTAGTCATGGATCAGGAGTGTGAATATTTGTATAAATTAAAGATGCACAAATTTATATTATATTAAATAAAGTGGTAGGAGTTGTATGAGATTGTATTGAGACAAGAAAAAAGTGACTCTTGAATAGTAAAAAGGAGATCAAAATACAGAACCCACAGTGCTTCATTCATAAAATATGAGTTTAAAAATGTATAGAAATACAGGAGATCATATAGCACCGATCCTGTTCCTGTGGGAACTGAAACAATGAATCCTTCAACATGTTCACTTTCCAAAAAAGGTTATCCCAGTGAAGTTTTACAGAAAGATGATCTCATGCTTTAACATATGACTCAAGAGCGCTATCTGTGGCGGAGAAGGTAAAGATGTTGAAGACAAAAATGTGAAAGATAAAGCAAAAAAATGGGCATTGAATAAGTGATGAAGGTCAAAATCTGAGCCTGCGTAGAGGACGAGGTGCTTACAGGTCAAAGAGAGCAAGAGCATCGGGAAATGATGAGGGCTTTATAGTGAACGAGGCTAAAGGATTGGTCTGGAGATCAATACTTATAAACCCCCTGCACAAGCGCAAGATACAGGATACAAATATAGTCTTTTCTCACAGAACAAATAAAGACAGGTTTTTACACCGGCAGAGGAAGAAAAGAGCTTTAAAAGTGTCCCGATTGAAGATGAGACGCCACTCGCTGTGAGGTGAGGCTTTTTTCAGCTTTGCTGTGAAATGTAATAATGGCGTAACATAAAACAAGAGACGGTTTCAAACAAAAAAAAGGTCTAATATGATTCTCTAGAGGAATGAGAAAACAGCGAGCTTTAAAATAAATCTAATACGAGTCCAGTATATTTAATGATCACATTGATCACTAGTTTAATCTAATAAAGTGGCTTCCACACTCATTATTCAGCAGCACACTGAGAATAGCACTTGATCCAACACAGAGATTTTTACATTTAATTATTTCATATGAAGCCCAGATAATTATGAGACCATGAGACTGTATATGAGACCATGTGTGTGTGTGGGTGTGAAAGAAATTTGAATTCTTGATTTGAATTAGGGTTTCTCAAATGAAAATTAAAAAACAATGCTGATGTGCTGAGATTTTGGGTCATTTAGTTTGCAGAACCTGTCTATCGTGTATAATCGGATCTGAGACACAAGCACATGGCTAATCGCTAAACACATCGAGACTTTGCATGAAATCTGCGATAAACATCGTTTAGTATATTTTAGCACATAATTAATTAGGATAATGGGCTTCATGTATAAATTATTCCCCAGAAGAAATTAAGCACTTAGCACAGTGCATCTATTAGCACTTTTTCTTGTCGATTTAGATGTTTTCTGTCAATATATCACACCAAGTGTATTTGTGTATCTTAACCTACTGTATGTTTTAATACAAATATCTATTTTCGGATGTAATTCCATGGTCTACGGCGTAGATTGAGTTAAATCAGGACGCTCGTCCCCTTTCCATTTTCAGGAAACACTAGCAGATGTTGAGCTAATGCCCTGGTGACGATGACCTCTGCTGCACTTCCTGCATCTAGAATAGCTCATTGCAAAGTTGCCATTCATAGCTTGTGTAAACTCTTTGATTCATTTGAATGCCTTGATGTTTATTCAACATTTTCTTTGTTCAGTTCCTCTTTAGTTTTGTTTATGATATCGACCGAGTTTCTAACCCGCATAATGACTTTGATCTTGGATCATGGCTCTACTTTGTTTGCCAAGATTTGTATTAAAACATTGAATCTACCTCTGCGTCTGAGTCTTATCTCTCTGCTACAGTCAGATTCCTATTTTTATTCTATTTTTTCTTTATTCCAGTGATTTTTTAGATATGCATGTACCTTCTCATTTTTTTATAGATAAATTTTAATATATCTTTAACTGGAAAAAGTCCAATGCAAACGGTTATGATATTTTGTTGATTTAAATTGAATTGTTTTTTATATTTCTGATTTAAAAAAACAAAACAAATCAAATGTCCCAGATTTGTATTTTATTATATTGCATGTGAATAAACCTGTTGGAATTTTACCGCTTTGTGCATTTTTAAATAAAATGTGACAATATAAATTTGAAAACGATGGTCATTTGCATTCCACATGTATTTCAGGATTTAATAACAGCATATACTTCTTTCATCATCCACTTGAAATAAAAATACCATGACAATAATGAGTGTTCTGAGGGATTTGGGCTTGGTGTGATTTTAAGAACACAATTCATTTCATTGGAGGTTTATTCTGAATCACATGAAAACATCAGGAAGGCTTTTATACTGAGTCCTGCTCCTACTGTATTTGGCGTTAGTGGTGGATTGGCAGCGGCCTGTGGCAGAGATGATGAATGTAATCTGTCACTGGAGAACAAAGTTTTATACATTTGCATTTGGTTTCTCTCGTGTGGCACTAGGGAGCTATTTTGAATCTCTGGGAAGAGGGAGTGGGTGTGCATAATGACTACAGCCAATATGATTTCCATTGGAAGGTAAAAATACATCTTAAGAGCTTGCAAAAGCATAAAAAAAGCTTTAAAAATATAGAACACAGGGACCCTGACACTGTAATGTATTTGGCCTTGATGGAGCACGATGGAAGACTACAGTATCAGTCTCCTGAAGTTGAAACATCATTTACTAGTGATGTAATAAATTAGCTAAGCATTCTAAGCATTCTTCAGTGAACAACTGAACATACAGTGACAACCCCGCTGACATCCTCCTGATACATCTGCCCAGTGTGCTGAATAGTTATCTGTACTATCTCGTACTTTCACTTTTGCTAGCCATGGTTGTTGAAACATTTAGCTAGCACCTATATATCATAATGATTCCCTAAAGAAATTTGACCATTACATAACGTTTATCACATCCTGGGATTAGCAAAGAAAACATTGTCAGTTAATGTTAGCAAATCTTACCAAAAGTCACCTCAACTGCTTTTTAAATTAAATGGAGGCACCTCATTGTACACCAGCCTTAATTTACTCTCCACACTCTGGAGGATTGTGTACACTCTTTACACACACACACACACACACACACACACACACACACACACACACACACACACACACACACACACAGATAGCTAAAAGCTCTAAATATGATGTGCAGCATGAGAAGGTCAGAGCTGATGATAAATTAGCATGATAGTTTTTCTAGCATGATGAACCTGATTGGATGCTAAACTGAAGTGATTGGATGATTAAAGGATTTCCTTAAATGACTACACTGGTGTGTATTCATCAGTCATGAGAGTAGCGCTCATGTTTTTTATGTTCTGCAGCTTCTGTGGTGTTAGCAGTAGCTGACAGTCTGTAAGAGGAAAGGACAGTTTGTTTTGCTACACATATGGCAACCACAGCTGTGCTATACCCAAGCCATTTGCTACATTAATGGAGGCCATGGGTTTGAACAATAACTGGAATTAATTTAAAAACGACACAAACAAGAAGTGAAAGTGTCCATTTGTGTGCTTTCAAAGGGCAAATAAATAAATGCAGCATTGTGGAATTCATATTATAATCATGCTGCTGTTTTTTTAATAATACTAGAGTGACTAGCAGGAAATGTAATAAACATTGACGCAAATCTTCTGTACAAGCTATAGGATGCGTTAAATTCACTCTATTCACTTCCAGAAACCGAGCTAGATGCTTATTGTGTTCCATTAGTTTGAGTGCCTAAAGAACGTAGTGTTGCTTTAATCATCTGCGCCTCTCGGATATAATGGACCACTATTTAACAGTAATGGGTGAAATATCATAACATATAGATCTGAAATACAGAGCTACTGATATTTATAATACCAAAAAAAGCAACATCGTTCTACGAGTGAAAGGAGAAATGCCAGGATTTCAACACCAGCAAAATAATCACCTTATGGTTGGAGCCTATAAAAGGCATCTGCTACGTATAGTTCATTCTCTGTCTGGCTTTAGGTCTTGCAGTCAAGCAGAGTAACATAGAGTACATAACCGACTATTTTACTTCCTTCAGACCCGTCCATATAGTGTAACGTCACGTGTACATGTGTATTGACCACATAGCCTTGCACCTTGCCTTAAGTCATACTTAAATCATACCAATGTTTCTTGTTATCAAGAATATTTATGACTCCAGTTTCTAATTTTGTTTTCCCTTCAGGATAAGAAGAATCTTAATACTGTGTTGTATTGAGGGTCAAGTTGACTGCAGAGCACAAGCCATGTCATCATTTCACGTTTTCACATTCGAGTCTTGACCCCATGACCGGTTCTGGCCTAGTTTGATGGCAGAGTTTATAATCACACATTTGTGTGGATCTGTGGATTGATTTCGAAAACCTTTCAGCATTCAATTATTTTTAATTGATTGTTTTTTAATTGTTGTTTTCATTTGGTAGCAATTAACCAATAACTTTCAGTTAAACATGAAGCTTTTTCACAAAAAGAGACACAGGAGGAGGTGAGTCAGTGAGCAGAAGTGATGCTTTGTTATTATAAGTTCAAAAGGACTTAATGAGGTCCTAATAAATTACTCATGCCTAATGGACAATGCATTTGTTTTTCAGTGACTCTGTGCTTCACCAATACTATGTTCAGGTGAGTGGAAAGCTATTACTAACACTTCTTGGTCCACAGCTTCCCGAATAAATCATGTTTTTCCCCACGGGTCACTGAACCTGCAACCTGAGTCTCTAATGCAGCTCCACAGTTTGGAGACAATTTCCTCCTGTCTAATTGCACTCAGCATCAGACCGCTTCATGATTTGTGTGTTTGTGTAGCCAGTCAACACAAGGTACTTGGTGGATGTGTACTTGGTGTACATGCACTTGGTAGAGCTGCAATTGGTGGATGCGTAATTCGTGGCGGTGTAATTGGTGAAAATGTTCTTGCTGAACTTGTACTTGGTGGAAGTGTAATTGGAGGACATGTACTTGGTAGATGTGTATTTGGTGAAGGCATATTTGGTAGACGTGTACTTGGTGGATGTGTACTTGGTGGATGTGTAATTGATAAAGGTGTAATTGGTGGAAGTGTATATGGTGGAGGTGTAACTGGTGGATGTGTATTTAGTGTAGGTGTAATTGGTGGCTGTGTAATTTATGGAGGTCTGACTGGTGGACATGTAATTAAAGGACATGAACTTAGTGGATGTATAATTGATAGTCATGTAAATGGTGGAGGTGTAATTGGTGGACGTGTAATTAATGGGTGTATAATTGGTGGATGTGTACTTGGTGGACATGTATCTTTGCTTTCCTTTCTGCTTTTCTTTTTAACTGTAGCCTTTCTGTTTGCAGTGTAATGAGCTCTTGACTGCACTCACAGGTGTTTCTTGTTATGTCCTGTTCTTTGCTGAAGCTCTTTGTCTGCACTGTTTTTGTGAAGGATCTGGAGATGATCCAGTAACAAAGAATGACCATACAGTGAGAGAAAGGTTGTGGAGGAAGTCAATAGGAAGTCCTTTAAGCCTGTTACCACTGCTACTTCATATATTTATATGTACACATACTTTATGCATCAGCTTACTGTATATCTCATTCTTTACACATCATACCTCATACTTCATACCCGATAGTTTAGCTGCTAAACTACATGATATATAAAATATACAGCACATTCTTAGATATTCCTGTAGTCAATATTAGGGCACAGATCCAATAAGTCCTGATTTTTTAATTATTAATTAATATTATTAATTCCAATTTCCAGAAGCATGCCCAAGACTCACCTTTGCTTCAGAACTTAAAAATGCTGCTGCTGGAATCAAAAAGATGTCCTGTGTTCATCCTAGAAGTATAAAAAAAAAGGTAGAGAAACTTTCTGAATGTAAATATTACGATATCTTTTGGGCTTCATTTCCTGACTCGGTTTCTGTTGGTCCTAGTATCCTCAGGACACTTTCCTCCTTGGGTATAGGTGATCGCCCTCTAACAGTCTCTCTCTCTCTCTCTCTCTCTCTCTCTCTCTCTCTCTCTCTCTCTCTCTCTCTATCTCTGTCCTCTCTATCTATTTTTTTACCTATACTGAAGCCGTTATGCTGTTTTTGTTCCCTGACGTATGTGCCTGGTGCACTGTAAGCACATGTTTACAGTGTCGTCCCATTTTTTCTTTTTTCTGTGTTTGTTAGAGATCAATGAGTCTTGAGGGGAAAAAAAACATGTTGAACATCTCTTCTAGCATGTGTTTTATTGTTTTATTTCTTCTTTACAGAAGTGCTCATTTTTTTGCCGTGTGATTTGCTATACTTCCTGATTTATTTTGATTTCTTTATTACAGCCTCCTCTGAAAGTATTAGATCAGCAAAGCTCGTTCTTTTGTTTGTTCTTTACACTGAAGACATTTGGGTTTGATTTTGGGTTAAAATAGAAGTGAGATGATAGATCAGAACTTCAGCTTTCTTTTTCTGAGATTTACATTTGGATGCGTTAAACAGCTTAGCACCTGACACCTTTAGGATCGATCCACCCAAACAATAGATGAGCAAAAGATTTGGCATGGAAGTAATTAACATTTAATATTTGTTTGGATTTCTCTTGCTTGTAAAAACTGCATCAGTCTTGAGTAAACATTCAAAACTATTAACTGTTAAAACTATCAGTCCAACAGGACAAACCTGGACACCAACAAACACCTGTCACTCACATGCTCCTGTACTTTTGATCACTTGAAAAATGTGTGGGTTTAAACAAATGGTGCCATGTTCTAAGGTGATGTAAATCTTCGGAAAGGAAAACTAAAATGCGGATCAATCCTCTCATGTTCATCAAGCCCAAATGTCTATTGTTTACAGCTATGTGAGACTAAACAATGCTTTTTCTCTATATTCTGTGTGATCAATGTTTTTCTGATACATCACTAACTAACTGAGACTTTTGAGTCTCAAAAGCATCATATCGCTGCATTGCATTCAGAGTTCAGCGTCTCCTACTGCATTTCTCATTACCATGATGCTGGAAAATGGACAGATGGTGTGATGGAGTTAATAAAACCTAGTCATAAGCTGTTTTATTAAATTATATGAAAAGGATAATGACGTTAGTGAGCTGTGATGTATGATGTGACCAGAGGGAGGTCGGAGTGACAGTCCTCTGGTAATCATTTTCCATTTCTTTCTTTCTCTTTTCTTTTTTCAAACAGTTATTTGGTGTATCATTTTGGTGTACCATTTTTCACTTTTGACATCCTCAGATGAATTCTACAGTGGTGAGGGTGGTAGAATTCCCTCTCCCAAATCTCCCAAAATCTGCTCTTATACTGATGAGTCTGCGGTCATCTCAACGCATCTTACTTGGAAGGAAACGAATGTTGCTCTGTTTATTTAAAACTGGTGTTAGAGCAGTAGTCAGGATTATTTGGTGTGTGTTAAGTTGCACACACACACCCCAACACTAATACTTTCAATTATGAGCTTGCATGCAGCGTTCACACCTGTTGATATTTACACAAGAGAAAGACCCTTTGTCTATAAGGCACTTCAAATACACTTCAAATTTTAATTTCATTAGGTAAATATGTACAACAAATCTCTGGATAATAATCATGAGTGTTTTTAAATGATTAAGATTAAGATTAAACTGATTCAACTCAAGCAGACAGTCAGGGCAACTAATAACTACTGTCTAAGAACTTTTTATTGTATGTATATTATAGCATTGAACTATATAATTAATATGAGTTATTAATGTTACCAAATATTAAAACAAACAATACTTTTATCATTTCATTCCTGACAGTCGTGGATCATCCTCAGGATCATTAACAACATTCAATTTTTCTGTAATTTCTGAGGACAGAAAAGCAACAGAAGATTTGTGTGTGAGCTCTACACACTTTATCACATTATGGCCACAATGACACATGTTGTGTGCATGGACATTTTACATATTAGTACATGCATTTTTATTTTTTTACTCACCTTTTTTTGCATAATTCATATTTGATCGGTAATTAATTTACAATTAATTTATTTTTGTGCTATTTTTAAACTTTTGTTTATTTCAAGTCATTTACACACTCACAATAATTTGTTTTTTTTAAACCATTACTTTGTTTATTTTTTATTATTTTCATTGATTTATTTATCATTTTAATTAATTCATTTATTTCCATGCGATTTGTATATTTATTTTCACAGAAGTTTCAAGTTTAGCACACATTAGCTACTCACGTGCATTTTCTGGATTCACACACGTGCAAGATTTGTTTTTCTGCAAGTCATTAAATTGTACAAAAGAAACACTGAGATCAACGGTTTATTTTCACACGTGACTTTTTTTTGGCTCTTTGTCATTCATATATCTGCACATGCATATTTTATTCATCACATGTAGTTCACCATAAACATGCCCTTTCACGTGCATGCCATCGCACATTACTCACAGCATCACGCGTAAAAATTGCATCATCATACGTGACATGCATGTGAGATTTTTTCCCCTCCTCACTTCTGGAAAAAATCCCGGCTGAGTCCAGCAGCGGCGCACTTTCACTTCACATCACAGCCTGTGGATCTTCATCCTCTCATCCTCTCATCTGTCAATCTCTGAACTTAAGCTCAATGATTGTCCAGTGCCAATATTTATGCTCCTGTAAATCTTTACTAATCCTTCACTCTCATCAACAAACCACCATCATCAATTTCATCCGAGACTGGAATCACAGTATTCGATCAATCAATCAATCAATCAATCAATCAACCAATCACATCCTTTTGCATCCTCATCATCATGACTTCCTGGATCGAGATGCAACACACAGAGATCAGAACTCATTTCATGCATCACACAAAACTACAAAAAAAAAATAAAAAAATAAAAAATAAAAAACATACAGAAATAAATCATGTAGACGAATCCATCAGTCCTAAGATACTAACTGCTTGCACTGGACATGCGCACAGCAGTGATTTATTCCTAAGCTTCTTGATTTCTAGTTTCTTCTCATTGTCATCCACGAGCTCTCCACCTTCCCGCGCGCTTAATACACTTAGCCAAACAATTAAGGGACATTTCCGGTTTCGCACGAGCCTGCAAGAAATATCCTTTAATTGTAAGAGTAAGAGTATTATCATGTGACTTTAGGCTCCGTCTTCAGGTCCGTGCAGAAGCACCAGGCGCTGATCATCACACACTTCTATCCTCCATGCGTCATCAGTAAATATTCACTTTTACATCTAGTCATGTTTATAGTCTATAAGCGCAATCTATAAACAGCTATAACACGTAATAGCGTTAAAGAAAAGCGACATGTTAGAAAAATAATGTGACTGCAACATAACTGGGTAACACACACACACACACACACACCGGATCAGTGTCCTTTTCGTTATCAGTCCCTCAAATCCCGTTTCCGTCCTCTGAGATGCGCGCGACGTGTCCTCGAGTGCCATCCTAACATCCTTTCACGCGCTACTCGTTTCTAGTTTGTCTGATGAAAATATTTTCCTTTTTTTCCCCCTCGTCACACTTTTTTTTTTTTGGATCAACACCTTAGCATCCTGTTAGCCACTAAAAAAAGTTTACTGCCTGAAGCTGGACCAGGAAACCGGCGTAGGTGTCTCATGCACGCACGCACGCACACACACACACACACACACACACACACTCCTAGATGAGCGTGCCTCACGCTCCATCCTCGCGCGCAGCATCACCCATCTCCGTGTCACCGACTCCGGGCTCCGTCTCTCCGCGCGCGGCTCCGCTTCTCCGCATTAGAGCTCCTCCGCAGTCACGTGGCACGACGGAGAGAGAGAGAGAGAGAGAGAGAGAGAGAGAGAGAGAGAGCAGCCCTCCTCTTCCTCCTCCTTCTCCGTTTGCAGCTCGTTCATGCCTCTCAGATTCGGCGCGAGACCTGCGGTGAACGGGAGCCCGGACTGCGCGCATTACAGTTTTTTATTTTTTTATTTTTTTCAAATGTTCTTTTATTTGCAATCCCTGGACACTACGATTAAGGATTAAAAAAATTTATAATTCTAATAATAAATATAAATAAATAAATAAATCCTATACTGCAAACCGAACGAGTGCGAACGCGTGAAGGAGAAGACGCAAGGAACGCGTGGATGCGCGGCGCGCGAGCGGAGAGGAGCGGACATGGAACTGCTGCTGGTGATCTGCGTCGCGTTCGGTATGCTGCGGTGCGACGGCGCGCGAGCGGACTCCATCATTCACATCGGTAAGGAGCTCGCGATGCGTCAAGTGGTCAATAATGGTCCGGTAATGTTAAAGAAAAAGAGCAGACACTTCTGCAATTAGCAATGTAGTGAGATTTAGATATAAGCACGATGAGGTGACTGAGGAGTGAGGGGGAAAAAGTAATGATGATGATGAGTGTAATAAAAAAGAAGAGAGAGAGAGAGAGAGAGAGAGAGAGAGAGAGAGCATAATGTATAATTCATGCGCGTGCAATAAGTTGGGGAGAAAAGGATCTCGGATTTGGCTAGACCTGGAGTGTGTGTGTGTGTGTGTGTGGGAGGGCTGAGAACTGAGAACTGACCCCCCTCCTCCTCTTTTCAAGCTAGAAGCTTCAACTTTGTATGCAACGTGAGAGAAATTTTAAGAAAGGCATCGTGAATCAGTGAATCGAGATCGAGTGAATCGAGTGAGTCGAGTGAGAATGAGAATGAGTGCTGTTCAGGTTAAAGGAAATACAGGAAAGAAGTATGATGCTCATTTTTGCTCTCCAAGCTTTCAGGCCAAGGTTTTAACCCACAGAATCAGATAAGGAAATAAAGATTGGTTAAATCCTGCGGCATCCATCCATCGATACTTCCTGAAAGAGAGAGAGAGAGAGAGAGAGAGAGAGAGTCCATCCTTTCATATTTTCACTATTCAACAGATCATACACTTGAGCTGGATTTGAAGCCACACAACACACACATAGTATCACAGCCAATGATTCAACAGTCATATTCTCTTTGATTTAATATCTGTGATTTTCCAAAAGCAAGGCCTGGTTATTATTTCAATATTCCAGACATAGGGAAGCTCTGCGCTTCTGCTCATTTGCTCCTTGTTGTTTCCTCTGTGCTGTCATTGGTGTTGGTCGTTGGTGAGTCGTTGATGGTGCAGTGCATGCGTAGTGAAGCGTTTTCTCAACATGTTGCTATAATTATGCGGCGAGCATGTAAAACACTTCCTGTGAGAGTATTACTATAAAGTCCCAAGAACAAGTCAAAGACATGATTAGCTCTGAGAAAGAGCTAGAAAGTTATTGGGAAAGAGCGTAGTGGGAATTACACTTTGCTCTGAGAGTAAGTCACCTGACCTCAATTCAGGCTTCGTTTCATGCTTCTTGACTCATTTGAATCAGAAACTGAAAGGGGTGTTGTGCTTGTGTTCCTGCAGCCTTTCTATTTTTATTGTTTTTTACAAAAATCAGCATGTTATATGTAAAATATTAATAACATTACAGTGAGAATAAACGAACACACGTTGAGCCGTATGTGGTTTAAAAAAAAAATCATTTTTCAAGCATTTGTTTCCAGAATTTTTTGTGAAATCTGTTTTTATTAGACTTGTCATTGGAGTCCAGGTGATTTATAGGCTTAATCACGTTGGTAATGGCAGCTTGTGATTCTTCCATACACGGAGCAATTTGAGAAGATGGCTGACCTCCTGGTTGTGCCTTTCACACACTAAAACTAACCTCAACTCGAGAGCTGTAGGGTTCTCCAGAATAGTACAGAATGATGAGCTCATTAATCACAGATGAAAAACATCTTCCTAGATAAAAATATTTCCAAATTAAGGCTGAAAGCTGTGACATTCTGTCGATTAACATGTTTAACGATTAACAATCAATGCCACAAATTAGTTTGTGTTTTTTTTTTACATTGACATGCTCCTAACTTAATTCTAAGCTTTGTTTCCCTCATGTTTGTTTTGTTCACGTTTACTGACTGAATTATTCTTGTTTCTTGTTCCTGCACTTTTATAATGATCTTTTGGAAATTTATCCAAGAGAACAAAATTCAAGAAATGAATCAGAGATGATTCCAGATGTCTTGTGTGTTCAAGTCTCCAGATGCCTCACGTGTGTTTGGTCTCCAGATGTCTCACGTGTATTCGTTCTCCAGACATCTCACGTGTTTGGTCTCCAGACGTCTCATCTGTGTTTAGTCTCCAGAAGTCTCACGTGTGTTCTGTCTCCAGAAGTCTCACGTATGTTCAGTCTCCAGACATACTGTGTGTTCAGCCTTCAGACATCTCATGTGCGTTCGGTCTCCACAAGTATCGCATGTCTTTGTTCTTCGGACGTATCACGTGTGGCGACTCTCCAAAAATCTCATTTTTGTTCGGTCTCCAGATGTCTCGTATGTGTTCAGTCTCCAGACGTCTCGTTTGTTTGGTCTCCAGACATCTCTTGTGTGTTCTGTCTCCAGGTGTCTCACGTGTATTCACTTTTCAGATGTCTCACATGTCCTCCTCTACCAGCTCTTTCTATCATGCAGGTCTGAACTAGAAGCTAGGGAACAAAAACAGTTCTGTCCTGAGACAGTCGAGTGAAAGCGATTGGAGGGAAGACGGTGTGATTTCTCACCCAGGCTTCAGCTTTCCAAACCCTGTAATTGGAAGGGTGGAATGAGCAGATGCGACACATCCATTCCCGCTAAATCAGCTTCATGCTGCTGTTATACATCAACTCGTGTATCAGCCACCTGGATAACGGGCGAGAGGGGACTGCTTTTCATTCCACCCCTGCGTTTACGAGCACAAGAAAAAAACACTACACTCTAGATTATAGATTTAATATTTAATCTCACACAGTAGACGATTGTTTAGACTAAAGATCAGACTGATGAGTTTACACAGCTTTAATATTTAATATTCAGAGCTTTTCCCACCTGCTCAGAGTAAAGTGGTGAGCATTTCACCTGCATGGTTTTTATTTGTTTGTTTTTTGATACGTGCTTGCTGTGTCATCGTCTCTAACTAGATGAACAAATTCCAAAGAACCGATAGAGCTTCATGTAAACAATAAATATTTAGAGTTTTTTTTACTCCCTCACAAAACAGTGCCACTATTTTTACACTTGCTCTCATGACTGTCAGCGCTGGAAGAATATATTTATCATTAGAGATAAAGTGTATGAAGCAACAGCCTTCTGTGTTGTTGGGATGTTACCATGGAAACCACTTTTGCCATGGTAAACTTTTGTACCTATAGCTTACATGCTAAACTTAACTGATGAATTATTTTTCCTGTCATTATTTCTTAGGAAACAGTGGAAACGCATGAACTCTCACTCTCTCTCTCTCTCTCTCTCTCTCTCTCTCTCTCTCTCTCTCTCACACACACACACACACACACACACACACATGTCTACACACATATGCACACTCACATATACATGTGCACACACACACCTACACACACTTGTCCACACACACATGTCCACACACACACACTCCCATATACACACACCTACACACACACACTCACACACATACATGTCCACACACATATGCACACTCACTCATTCACACACACTCACACACTCATATATACATGTGCACACACACATGTCCACACACACACACACACATACTCCCATATACACATGCACACACACGCATGTCCACACACATACAGTAAGCACACTCACTCACTCACTTACTCACTCACTCACTCACACACACACACACACATGTCCACACACATATGCACACTCACTCACTCACTCACTCACTCACTCACTCACTCACTCAGTCACTCACTCACGCACACACACACACACACAAACACACACTCCCATATACACATGCACACACAACTACACAGACACACTCACGCACAAACACACATATGCACACTTACTCATATGTGAGTTGTGATATTACAACATGAGAACATTTAGATGTAGGGCCTTCTACAGGTTTGTTCTACCACCTGGATAGTAGCGAATAAATAAAACATTCTCTGTCTCTCTTTGTCCCTGAAGGCGCTATCTTTGAGGAGAACGCAGCGAGGGATGACGAGGTCTTCCAGCTGGCCATCTCAGACCTCAGCCTCAATGATGACATTTTGCAGAGCGAAAAAATCACACACTCCATAAAATTTATTGAGCCTAACAACCCCTTCCAGGCAGTTCAAGAAGGTAAGTGAATAGTTATTCTTGGCTTTATGGGTTTGCTGGCTGCTAACGTTGTCCATCAAAAGGTATGAACTCTATAAACATTAATTACAGAGATTAGGGTTAGATATACAGTATATTTAGTGCTAGGCTAAGTGCTTAGCATGTGGCTAGCCATTGTTGTAAAGCTCTTTAGAAACTGGTTTAATAGTTGTGTTCTTGTTGTTGTTGTTGTTGAGGAGGTGGGGAATCAGAATCAGGGTTGTGATGTGTTTCTGCTGCTAACTGCTGTTTTAGAATCTGTTGGAATGCAGCATTATGACTCAGAGACTCAGAGGCTTGTTAGCGCCGTACAAGATGACGAGCATGACATTGTTGATGTGAAAGTTGAAGTCTGTCAGTACAGATAAGGAGGTCAGGATAAAACACTAAAGCACCGCCGCATTGCTCTGTTCATCATATAGATGAAGTGAGGCCTTTGCGAAAAAGTCTGGCATGAAAGAAACCTTGGAAGTTCATGTGTTAATGATGAAGATTGATACTTGAGCGGTTCAGGGTGGAGTGTTTTTTTTTAAAGGAAGTGTTAAGTTTTGAAAGTTTATCTCAGGGATTTGACAGACAGGGATTTGATAGATTTTGTACTCGATTGCTATTTTCCTCGTAATTGCAGTGGAGCTTCAGGCTTTGTGGTGGCAGCGATTTGAGGAAATATGAACGCACCATATGAATGCTCTGATAACAGCTAGCGACACGGATACTGATGACTCTGAGGATGAAGATGATGATGATGGTAGTCATTATATTTCTTTGTGCTTTGACAGCTGCGCTTGTCGCTCATAGACTGATACTATTGAAATAAAGATCTGACTTGTTGATTATTTTTAAACAGCTCACACAATGAAGTCTTCTATACAAAGACAAAATGAGGTCATCATAAGCAGCCTGTCGTTTCCTAAAACTCTACAGCCGCAAAAAAAAAAGAAAGAGTAAGGAAAGAGAGAAGCTACAGAAGCCAACTATCTACTGTAACTAGTCCACTAACTGATAGTCACAGTTTAAAGGAGTTAAAAGTCAAATTAAAAAGAATAACGGGAAGGAAGACATCAGACAACAACATTCTAACATCTTAATGTTAGAATGTTCAAGTGTGTGATGTCATTTTTTTATACACAGAAAAGTTTCTCATTGATTTTATTCCAAATTGGTCACATTTTTTAAATTACAGAATGATCATGCTGTATTTTCTCTTCTACAATAGAAAGTGAGCAGAATAAATAACTCCATGTGAGATGTTTATCCTGACTATATATATATATATATATCCTTAAATGGGTGAAGACCATTTAATCCCGTAAAAAAAAGGGGTTTTTGCAGTTTTTCTCTAGGAAGCACTTGCTGTTTTCTCTTTTATCTTTCATTTTGTCTCCAAAACCAAATGGTAACGGTGTCAGAGACATGAGACACTTCCAGGCTTTTAGTGAACTTCTCACTAAACATGCTTGTTGTCCATGAAACAAATCGTGTCTGAATGGAGCTGCAGTATTAATATATGATGTAATAATTCTGTGGAAAATGACCGATTTGGTCTAAACTCCTCAGAGATACTGTGCTAATAATTCTATTATTATTATTATCTAGAATTTCACTTTAGTTATTATTTATTTTGATTATCTGCTATCTTCTCATGGCCAAACAGAGATTTTTCAGATTCAGTTTTTGAATGCTAACTTTGAAGGCAATATGAAAGAATAATAAAATAATTCAAAAAACAAAAGTGGAAAAAGTTGTTGGAGAGAGTTGGAGGTTATTGGAGGTACAGTAATTGAAAGTTGGAGTTATTTGTTGGTAGTTGGAGGTTGTTGGAGGTGGTTGAAGGATGTTAGAGGTAGTTGGAGATTATTGGAGGTAGTTGGAGGTTGTTGAAGTTAGTTGGAGGTAGTTAGAGGTAGTTGGAGGTTGTTGGAGGAAATTTGAGGTAATTGGAGACTATTGGAGTTATTTGAAGGTAGTTGGAAGTTGTTAGAGGTAGTTGGAGGATATTAGAGTTAGTTGGAGATTATTGGAGGTAGTTGGAGGTTGTTGGAGATAGTTGGAGGTAGTTAGAGGTAGTTGGAGGTTGTTGGAGGTAATTGGAGACTATTAGAGTTATTTGAAGGTAGTTGGAAGTTGTTGGAGGTGGTTGGAGGATGTTAGAGGTAGTTGGAGATTATTGGAGGTAGTTGGAGGTTGTTGGAGTTAGTTGGAGGTAGGTAGAGGTAGATGGAGGATGTTGCAGTTAATGAGATGTTTTGTTTAGTTTGCTGCGATCTAGCAGGTGTTGTCATGCCGACAGTAAAGACTCTAAAAGGCCTTCTCATTCTCACCTTACTCTGATCATGCTGTGCTAAATGATTATTGTTGCATTCTGAACTTGTCGCTTGAGTCGTGTGTGTGGGGAAAAAACTCAGAATTCCCAACAGCGGACTTCCACAGTGGCCGTGTGCTCTGCTCCGCTCATTAGTTCATGGCCTTGGAGAATGAAGCATGACATTACCGCTCTCTCTCTCTCTCTCTCTCTCTCTCTCTCTCTCTCTCTCTCTCTCTCGCTCTCTCTCTCTCTCTCTCTCTCTCTCTCTCTCTCTCTCTCTCTCTCTTACCTCTCCCTCTATCTATTTCTCTCTCTTTCTCTCTCTTCCTGTGTCTCTCTTTCTGTGTCTCTCTTTCTGTCTCTCAATTCAATTTAATTAAATTCAAATAAATTCAATTCATTTCAACTCATTTCAATTCAAATGAGCTTCACTGGCATGACAAATTGTACACGTATTGCCGAAGCATTTAAAAGGACAAGGAATGAAAACAAAATTCTAAGATCAAGTAAAATAAACTTGAGAGTAAATTATTTACTCTCTCTCTGTCTCTCTCTCTCTCTCTCTCTCTGTGTCTCTTGCTCTCTCGCTCACACTCTCTTTCTGTCTCTCTGTAATAGTGAAAAGTGAATTAGTGTGAGATATGAAGATAGTGTGGATGCTAGCAGGAGTGTAATTATGGAGATAATTAGTGTTGAGGTATGGTATTCACAGTGAGATCAGACCTGCGATGTAACTCTGCATCTCCCCATTCAGTTAAACTTCAATATATATATATATATGTATGTATGTATGTATGTATGTATGTATGTATGTATGTATGTAAGTATGTATATATATATATACATATATACACTATATATACACTATATATACACATACATACACACACACACACACATATATATATATATATATATATATATATATATATATATATATATATATATATATATATATATATATATATATATATTTTGACCTCTGCTTCCTTTGCTCTTTTCTTGGCTGTTAAACCCACTGACACCTGCATGTGTGTGTGCGTGTGTGTGTGTGTGTGTGATTTGTTGCTTTAAGCGCTCTTTTGATGTGTCACAGAGCTTCACTGTGCTCATGCAGTTCTCAGCTTCAGATGGAGGACAAATATTTTTTGTTTATTAAATAATGTCATGGTTTTTATCTGTTCATAGCTATGTTTAATGTCTGTGAAATAGTTGATATAGTCTCTCTTCAAATCTCCTGAACCACAAAGAAGTTGCTGTAAATATCATAAAAAAGATTTCAGACACTTTTATTTACATAAAACTAAAATAAACGAACATCTCCATTCCATTGATTCAGTGATTTGAACATATCAGAGTTAATTAATATATAATCCTGCTCGACTGTCAAAGCTGCTGTTAAAAAGAAATAATCAACACCTACTGACCAATCAGAAGGCAGAACTCAATGACATTTCCTCCATCTGTCTCCATTTGGAGATCTGTTAGAGTAAATATAGTTTGTTTTAAATCTGTAGCTCAGTACTGAATAGATGAGAGCTGATTAAAGTCTGAATGTAAAGTCTGTAATGTAAGCAGGGATGTTAGCATATACATACAAAATAATATTTAATTTCAAGGAAAGAAATCTTCGTGTCTGACATGAGGCTCCCTGCTGAGCTGCTGCCCACAGACCTGAAGTCACTCAGAAGCACTATTTACAATGCTCATTACAGCACTTATAACAGCGCTTATTACACCCATCTTACAGCACTTATAACAGCGCTTATTACACCCATCTTACAGATACAGATTAGAGCACTTATTACATGACCTTATTACAGCACTTATTGTTTTTTTTTGTGTAAAGAAGGTGTTTATGAAAACATTTGTAATTGAATGTAAAAAACGTTAATGTTATCAGAAATATGTTCTTGGGTTCCCGGGCTCCTGAGGCTCAATGTGAGTTTAATTCCTCCTGTTATTCATCAGGAACACCTCCTGCTCCCTCATGTCTACTTAATTTACTAATAAATTTATAACAGCATTTTAGATTATTTGATTTCAATCATCAAAGTGTTTTCTTCAGATTTAATGAAGAGAGCAGCAGACCATGTCCAACTGCCACACTGTCCCACTGTCCTACAGTCGCACAGTCCCACTATCCCACTGTCACACTATCTCACTGTCCCATTCTCCCACTGTCACACTGTCCCACTGTCACACTATCCCACTGTCCCACTATCCCAATGTCCCACTGTCACACTATCCCACTGTCCCACTATCCCACTGTCCCACTATCCACTATCCCATTCTCCCACTGTCACACCCACTGTCACACTGTCCCACTGTCACACTGTCCCACTGTCACACTATCCCACTGTCCCACTATCCCAATGTCCCAGTTTCTTCAGACTTAATGAAGAGAGCAGCAGACCATGTCCAACTGTCACACTGTCCCACTGTCCTATGGTCGCACAGACCCACTGTCCACTATCCCACTTTCCCACTATCCCACTGTCCCACTATCCCACTGTCACACACTATTCACTATCCACTATACCACTGTCACACTATCCCACTGTCACACTATCCCATTGTCACACTATCCTATTGTCACTCTATCCCACTGTCACATATTATCCACTATCTCACTGTCACACTATCCCACTGTCACACATTGTCACACTATCCCACTGTCACACATTATCCACTATCCCAATGTCACACTATCTGACTTTCACACACTGTCCCACTATCACACTATCCCACTGTCACACTCTCCCACTGTCACACATTATCCACTATCCCAATGTCACACTATCCCACTGTCACACACTGTCCCACTATCATACTATCCCACTGTCCCACTGTCACACTATCCCACAGTCCCACTATCCACTGTCCCACTGTCCCACTATCCACTATCCCACTGTCCCACTATCCCACTATCCACTATCCCACCTTCTCACTATCCACTGTCCCACTGTCTCACTATCCCACTGTCCCACTATCCACTATCCCACTGTCCCACTATCCACTATCCCACTGTCTCACTATCCACTGTCCCACTATCCACTATCCCAATGTCTCACTGTCTCACTATCCCACTGTCCCACTATCCACTGTCCCACTGTCCCACTATCTCACTATCCCACTATCTCAGTATTCCACTATCCCACTGTCCCACTATCCACTGTCCCACTGTCCCACTATCTCACTGTCTCACTATCCCACTATCCCACTATCTCAGTATTCCACTATCCCACTGTCCCACTATCCACTGTCCCACTATCCCACTGTCTCACTATCCCACTGTCTCACTATCCCACTGTCCCACTATCCACTATCCCACTATCCCACTGTCACACACTATCCACTATCCCACTGTCATACACTGTCACACTATCCACTATCCCACTGTTCAAATGTCCCACTATCCCATTGTCCCACTATCCTACTCACTGCTGATCGAGAATAAACAAAGCATGAAAGAAAACTTTTGCATGTTGATGCACTGTGCTAAACATGCTGTTGTACACTGATGCCATTGCAGCTGGAGCTCGGCTCTTTTTTGGAGATCGATCAGATTTTTTGCGTGTGATCAGACTGTGAGAGTCTGACTTCCTCCTTTACTTCATACAGATGGAAACAATACAGATGGAGGACTGAGACATTAATCACAGAGACAGAGCTTCACTGATCTTCATGCTGTGGTTTAAACCATCTCGTCTTCTGTGCGTGTGTGTGTGTGATTCCCATGTGTGCGCAGCAGCTTCATGCATCACTTCACACTGCGAACTGTCGGGGTAATTAATTCCTGACCTCTTTTTCAGGGCTCGATGTGTCTGACGTGTCCGCTGATTAAAATTGCTTCTGAATCATGGGCTGAATGATGGACATATGAGGGAGAGAGAGAGAGAGAGAGAGAGAGAGAGAGAGAGAGAGAGAGAGAGAGAGAGAGAGAGAGAGAGAGAGAGAGAGAGAGAGAGAGAGAGAGAGAGAGAGAGAGAGAGAGAGAGAGAGAGAGAGAGAGAGAGAGAGAGAGAGAGAGAGAGAGAGAGCATCAATATAAACTCAGGTTGACCGAGAGAATGAACACTTGGTCAATTTCAGAAACGTTTCAAAAAAACCTTCTTTCTTGCTCTTCAGATTTATTTAAATCAATATCAAATTCATTTCTCGAAACTCCTTCCTTTTTTAAATCATTTTGTCTATAATATTTAAGCTTTTTCCCTCATGTTTCTCCTGCTCCTCATGCTGCATTGCTCTTATCCTGTGCTTAGAGTTCAGACATCTTTTTAAAATTAATTTGAGACTCCAGTTATACCTTGTCCTATTTTCAGAACAACAATCGCTACGTCCCGCTTACGGTGTTAATCTCGAGCAGAAACGTAAACACACCTTCCTGAGGTAATAATAATATTTTTTCTCTTTTAACTCATTTCATTGTCATTCTATCAGAAAAATATAATTATTTACTAAAAAATCATGTTCAAAGAGTCATGTTCAGCAAATGGCTGTGATCGTGTTCTGTAGGTCACTCAGTTACAGGCATGAGAGCTCCTGAAGCTTAAGGAGATGAAACCAGAGCAGATATAAAGAATAATTTACAATAAATAAATAAATAAATAAAACTGATATTTTACCTGATCTAACTGTATACTGCATCTGAAAGCACATGCAGATATTTTTTTTCTTTTTTAATATTTCTAAAATTCAATTCTCCCCAAAAGGTCATCTGACAAAATCTGCCTGGGTTTCATTGATGCCAAACTCGTGTAAATGTCACATCAATCATGCAGGCTTTGTTCAACACTTTTACAACTTTAGCCTTTACATCCACGTTTATAAACAAAGAAACAAGTTAGCAGAAGAACTTCGGCTCGGAGGTCTATACGGCAAAGCACTGCGTGTTAAAACCGACTCATCCGTCTCTCCCGCACGCAGCGGCCATTTTGCAGGACAGCGAGCTTAAATGTCACCGGGTTCAATGTATTGGAGACTCGACCACAGCACAAAGGCTTCTTTTATCATTCCTGCAGCTAAAAATAACCGTAAACACTGTTCACTCCTGGACAGTTTATACACCGCTCTTCACTTTGAACATAAGGATTCCACAGGAAAAAAAAAGAAGAGGGAAAATATGTGTAAATGCTGTAGCAGTAACATGTAATTATAATATAACAGCAGTGTCTTTGATATATATGCATGTTTTTGAATGTGAGTAAAAGCTGTCACTGATCCATCTCGTTGCAGAAGCTGGGTTTTAGTTATGAACGCACATAAAATATTAAATGTAAATATCCTGTCTGTTCATTGTTCATTATTAATAGTTACTAATGAATTTATACATATTATGAATGATATTTATATGGAATTGTGCTGTTATTATTCCTGTTGGTTACACAGCAATTATAATCACCTGCTTTATGTCGTTTATATATCGAACAGTGTTTTAAGTCTCAGATAGGATGAGAATGTTGATGTTTTTATCGAGGAGGCAGATGATAGTGAGATGTGGAGTAATGACACAGGAAGTGATGTTTTATTAGATGTACAGACCCACAGCAGACGGGTATGAGTGCTATGGAAAGTTCATATTAAAGCTAAAGTCTTCGAATTAAAGCAGAACTCTGTCAGGAGGGAATCACTGAGAAGAAGAACAAAAACACACAGAGAGATCAAAATATTCCGACTGCAAAGAGTTAAATAAATAATGACAAAATGAAATTATTTTATGAACTACAAAGAAACAAATAAATAAATACATAAATTCATATTTTTATTATACGTATATATATATATATATATATATATATATATATATATATATATATATATACTATATTATATAGTATATATACACTATATTAGATCAATGGCAGAAATAAAACAATCATGAAAATTTGAAAAGCAAAAAAAATTTTATCCAAAAAACTCATGTTTCAGATGACTTTCTATATATATATATATATATATATATATATATATATATATATATATATATATATATATATATATAGAAAGTCATCTGAAACATGAGTTTTTTGGATAAAATTTTTTTTGCTTTTCAAATTTTCATGATTGTTTTATTTTTGCCATTGATCTAATATAGTGCTGATTAATATTTAGCAGCAGACCTAATTAATCATGTCGAACGATTCTGAAGATAATTAGAAAATAAAGCTGGAATCTTTTTGAGAAAACATGAAGTTGTTTCTTCATACATTCTTCATAGAGTGGTCGCTTCAAAACCACTGATGAACATAAATTCAGAACATTTTGTCTAAAAAAACTTCAATCTGACATGATCAGCTTTCCAGATAACGTCATTCAAGAAATCATTCTTTAACGAATTTAACATTGATATAACAATATAGTATTGATGAACACACTCTCCGGTGTCTTCATTAAAAATACATCAGTTTGTAAATTTCTATTCATTAAAGAATCTTCTTTAAAATCACTTCAGAATCTCTTTTTGAAGAAACATCTGTAAAGGATGTAAAGGATGGAATTAGACTGGCTGAGTCTTTAGAAGACATGAGTCATGTTGTCACTGCTTTGTTAACTGCCTGTGTTCACCTGTTCAGTGTTTCCTTCTCCATGTCCTGAGCAGTGTGTTTGTTTGGTTTCCATGCTGACCTTGCAAAGCAGATTTTTTAAGAGTTTTATCTGAGCAATTCAGGTTCCGTGGAGGTTCAGAAGATAAAAACAGACATCTCAGTCTCATCTCTCTTTCTGTTTCTTCTCCTCTAATGTACAGGATTATAACCATACTGTACTTCCTTGTGTGGTGGACAAATCAGTGGACAAACAAATATCAGGTCTGTACAAGTCGATTCAACAACCGGAGACAAATAGCAAAACCAACTCCTTACTGACTTTCACGATAAATGTAACTCAGTATCAGGAAGAATATGGTGTGTGCAAACACTGCGGAACCTGACTGTGCTAACTCTCATACAACATTCAACAGAAACAAAATAATAATCCAGAAATTGTACTTCAACTCATATCAAGGAGTAACACGGAACAGGTGATTAACACAATAAGATAACAACACAACAGATTTACAGCCTTATTTGTAATTGGGTTGTTGCGCTTAGCTTGTTAGCTAGCTCACCAAGGGTAACTCAGAGTCAGCAATGGGTGGTTTACCAACCGGTTCAGTACAATAATAAACACTAATAAGAAATAAGAAAATAAGAAAACCAATAACAATAAAAATAATCTGACATGATACTTGGTGCTTGTTTCATTTACTGTGTACTGTGTACAACATACTAACAAAGCGCATGGCTGGACAAAGGCAGCGATAAAGAAAATTAGCGATAATTCCCCTTTGTTTTATACACACTCATCTACAAAGAAAAGAAAACAAAAAAACAAGCTACTCTTCACTTCCCTCGTAAACTTAAGTACAGGGGGTAGCACAAGGTGTTTAGACAAGCTAAGGTACTACGTGTTGCA
>NC_083461.1:19418070-19450570 GCF_030014155.1 Tachysurus vachellii | reverse complement strand
TGTGACCCTGTGAAGTTTAAGCACTACAAAAGATGGATGGATGAATGAATGGATGGAGATATAAATTTTGCTACCTTAGTGATGATGGTGATGAAGGACGTCCCTAACTGCAGTACATAGGTTAATGTTTCTCAGTAAAGTATAATCTAAACCCTACACACGCCACCCACGAGTGGTGAGATTTGGCTCTTGAATCTAGATGAAGGTCAACTCTCATAGACCCTTTTCCTTTTCTTTTTTCACGCACAGAGAATATATTGTCATTGTTCGTCTTAATAAGTCCACTGCAAATGTACTGTAAACTCTAAAAGCCATTTAAATCCAGCGCTGGGATGATTTCCAGCTTATAAAAGAGAAGATATTTGTCTCCAGGAACAAACACACCGACAGCAATTTACTTAAATGTCAACACTTTGTGATATTACCACAGCTGGATCAAAAACTGTTTTCTGATACTGCTTTATTTTGATTCCTGTGCTCACTAAGCAAAGGCTTCATAATCCTTGGCATTAGGCAAGATAGTGTTTTGTTGTGATGTTCGTCTGTAAGATTCCTCTATATACAACCTTAACCTTCACTTCTTCCATGAAGATCTATAGGATTTTTCTGATGCCTGAAAACAGAAAGGCATCACTCATCACCTTCTGACCTTTCACCTCTCTCTCTTTCTCTCTCTCTCTCTCTCTCTCTCTCTCTCTCTCTTTCTCTTTCTCTATCTGTTATTAAGTGGTTCTCATGGTAACATGGCAGTGTTTACAGACAGGATGTCTGAGCTTCAGATGATACTGATGAGAGAGAGAGAGAGAGAGAGAGAGAGAGACAGGAATGATGATCAAACAGCAGGTTAATTGATGATGTTTAGCAGCCTGTGGAGAACCGAAGCAGGGTCACCTCATGCTGGCAGCTTAACATAGAGAAACTCAGGCAGCCAGGAGGAAAAACATGACCACAACATCACTACCTGAGAATTAGAAGAAAATAAACCTGACTGGTGTCAGGGTGACGAAGATGAAGGAGGCAACATCCTTGATACTGAATATGTCAAGAATTTGTTTTAGTGTTAGATCATATTAAATTTGACAACAAAACTTTCTTCAGACTGTGTTTTCTCTTCCAGACTGTTATTAGAGGTGAATGTTGGGTCAGTGGTCTAGACGTTGTTGATAAACTGTGTCTGTATTCTGAACCTCAGAGGTGTAAACATTTACATATAGGTGATATTATTCATTTGAATGTAGATATCAGAAACTCTTAACTACGTGTGACTCGGAATAACCAGAATTTCCTCGCGTACTGAAAACACTGATGTATTTTGCGAACCCTGTATAAGTGCCATCTCACTATTTTGAATTAATGTGGTATTCCTCTTCTTAATGTTTTTACTCATTTTATAGCAACACGAGCCAGACTAAGTGCTCACACTTTTTTAAATGTAAGATCGTGTCCTTGACGTTACACTGCAGCTTTACAGCTTGCTCAGAGCTGAACTATTTTCCGTGTCTCCTCGCCACATTGTCACCTTGTCGCCTCGCAATATCGCCGCATCGCCACATACTGTAGTGACCTCGTCATGTCCTCTTTTATTCACCACTCCTGAAACCGAAGCATGACAAGCGTTCTTATGAAGTCGTGTGTAATCAGGACCACCATTTCAGCATTAGGCTTCCATTTTAACATCAGACTTTATGAGTTTAGAGTGTGTGTGTACTGTATGTGTGCAGGCTGCAGGGTGTGTATACTACACCACTTATTGAGCACAGCCTGGAGAGCTCAGAGTTTGCTGATGATTGTAGAGTAAACAGATTAATTACTGCATGTTTCTTCAGGCTCTCGACTCTTCCAACATCAACTGTACAACATCTTAAAGTCTTCTCCACACGCACAGGAAACAACATACATAGCTGATTCAAAACAGTGTTGAGTACTCTGAAGGACAAGAACAAACCTTGGATTATTTCTGTCCTTTCGGGCATTTAAAACAAAAAAAGAAACCGGTTTAAACTCTTTATGTTTGGAAGATGTAATGGTTGAATGGCTAATGGCTGTACAATGGATGTAATGGCTGAGAACGCTGAAGGTTAAAGGATTTTGTCTTCCCTGGAAACTGAATTGGGAAAAGTTATGAAATAACTAATATTTATTTATTTATTTATTTATCTTGAGTTTGCTTGCTTTGTGATAAAAGAAAACTGCCTGAAACTTTACAGTGGAAATTATAAAAAGGGTGAAATTATTTGGGAAGTTATAGACGAAGAAAAAAAAAGAGTATCCACACTTTTAGTTCTCTCTCTCTCTCCTCTCTCTCTCTGAGATAAAGAGTGGGTGTTTCACTTCTCCCATATTTATAAATGTCCTGCTGGAATTTTCAGTGTGTGTAGTAATTCTCTAAAACTCTAGAAAAGTCTAGAAAAGTCTAGCCAACTTCAACCCCACAGTATTGCATGTTTAAGAACATTATGATCTTCATGAAATACAAGTATGTACAGAAATACTGTCATGTGTACTATATGTGTTCCTTATATAATGCAATAATTATATCAAATAAATATGAAATAAATATGAAAGGTTTAGGGCATTATGAGGAAGCATATTGTACAGTTAGAGCAAGGTTTATACTAACAGGTCTCTGATTTTAGGATGTAGAGCCACAAAGTTTTGACCCTCAATAAAATTAAAGCTGAATTGAACTTCCGTTTTATTTAACACGGACATTGTCACAAAGCAGTTTTATAGAAATATATAAATTCAGGACATAAATTCATCCCTAATAATTTATTTAATTAATTTTAATACACCCACAAAAGTCCATATATAGGCAAGAGAACTGAAATGGTGAGTAACCCGTGAAATCGTGCAATAATGCATCTCCTGCTCCATCACTGCTTCCTTCATACAATTAACTTCCTTCAGATCAGTACATGTTCATTACACTGTAGTTTATATGAAATGAGTAAGTGAATACGTTGATAATTCATATATAACATCACAGGCAGTAGGACCTGAAGTCGAGTGTGTGGGTGAGTGTGAAAGTGAATACATGGCGATTGTGTGGAAGACAAAACCGTTTCTCTGTGTATAGATTTTAATCGGATTATTGTGGAAGAGGAGTGATGAGGCGACTGGCGTGGCACTGAGACCTGGCTCTCCTCACGGAGACTCATTCCATATTTCGACCTACTGCCAGGAGACCTAGTAATCTTGTTCTGAGTCTCATTTACTTCCTGTGAACATTAATACTCAAAATGGCTGCTGGTGGGACTCGGCTTGCAGGTCTCTGAGGGAAAAATGGTCTCTGGGAACGCTGGGAAGGCCAGGAACACTTGAAACGCCGGGAAATATGGGATTGCTGGAACACTGGGAATGCTGGGGAAGTGGCAAGAGCTGGGAACATTGGGAATGCTGGAAAAGCTGGGAACTCTGGGAATGCTGGGAACACTGGGAAAGTTGATGATGTGGGAAATGCTGGTAATGCTGGTAATGCTGAGAACTGTTGGAACCATGGGAACACTGGGAAAGCTGAGAATATAGAGAATGCTGGGAACACTGGGAAAGCTGGGGAACTCTGGAAACAATGGGATAGCTGAAAAGTCTGGGAAAGCTGGGAAGACTAGGAAAGCTGGAGAAGCTGAAAGCCTGCAATCTTAGAGATGTCATATCAGATAATGTGAAACTATGCCATAAATTTGAGTTGCTTTAAAGAAGCACTGGTTATTGCCGGTTAAATGCGGTTTCAGTCCCAACAGTGGAAAGTGATAGGAGGTACGAGCTAATGGACTTACAGACAGGAGCATTACCATGTAGCATTTAGGACAAACGTCATTTAGAACGTCTTAAATGAAAACTGGATGGAGGAGAAAAGTGCAAATGAGGACACGTAGAGAAAAAAGCCGGCATTTTTATTCAGCAGACTAAGAGAGGAGGAGACGACTAGACTACAATCATGTTATCTGAAATTGAGTTCTCCACATTTATTTTTCCCTCAAACCTGTAATGCATAAAAAGCCCATTTTCCCAGAGCAAGCTGAGAGAGGACGGCGTTCACGAGTAAAGACGACAACAAGAAACTCGCAGAAGCCTGTTTATTCCTTTATTCCCCTGATTACAGAAGCTTTTATCCCCGTGTAGCCCACTTCCCAGCTCCACTTCCACTGAAAGCCCCAGGAGATTTACTGAGTACCACACACACCTGTCCTCCTCCTCCAGCACCCTGTACTCACACACACCGTCTCACACGTGCAACGTCTTCACCGTAAAGCTTCTAAAGGGTCTTCAGGGTGAGAGAGTGGTATCTGTACAGCTCAAAGCTGTCTTTATCTTCTTCATCCTCTTCATCCTCACTCCTCTGATGGCTGGAACGCCCTGTGTGTCATCAGGATCATGTCGCTTCTTTTAACGATCTAGTGCATAGAAATTAAAGAACACGGGACATGTGTAAGGAACCACAACAATCGTCCATAGTGCTGCTCTATCAAGAGCGAGAACTTATTTATTTAGTAGATTAAACCTGTTTAAACTGTGAGGTGTTGATCTTTAATAAACAATACATTTTAAATGTTATTATTATTGACTTATTGACTATTCTCCATTAACAGCCATGTTCCATAATTTTGTTGCCTTGGCAATGACTTTTTTTTTGGTTATTACTGGTTATGTGGGACTTGCTGTTCATTACTCAGCTTTGAAGAAAACACACACTTTAGAGTCCTGGAGTCATTATATTATGCTAAACCTGCTAAAAATATATAGTTTTTGTGGGTTTTTTTTTATCAGGTCGATGTGTGTTGATTAGGGCTGTGAGATTTCGGAGTAAAAAATGACATCCACGGTCACAAATCCACAGAGTGAAAGAAGCAAGTCTTTGATTTCAGGCACTTCTTGGCAAATCTGTTAATGCTAGAGCTGGAACGTGGGCAGGTAGTCACGAAAATGTCAATTACTTTCTTCCAGACCATCACTGTGGGCTTTCTCACTCGTCCCTCTTCCTCCTGCAGGAGAGAGCAGAGAAGGATTACACAACTCGTACACTGAGAACGAAATATCTCTGGCTAGTGATTAACATGCTCCTGCCTTATTTAGTCAAAAGTACCACTTGTAATCCCCAGGAGGCTGAAGCTCACCAGCATCTCACTTATTACTGGCCTCAGGATGTTGGGTTAATGGTGTTGGGTTTTAGCCTCACGCTTCTTCTACAGTAGCAGCTTTTATGTCAATCTCATTACTGCTGTGTACGGAATATAACACACTGCTTAATATATCAGATCTGTGTCAGAGAGGGAGGGACTGTGCACACACACAAGAGAAGAGAACATAATTTACTTCAGAACAACATGTGATGGGCATTGATGTGCATGGAGTAAGCGAAAGCATCTGAAGTTAAAGATGGCAGCAAGGCACAGATATGGGACAGTGATGGAGCAGCCACTTTTGGTATTTTTATAATCATCATCATCATCATCACTTATTATTATAAGTAGTAGTACTATATCAATATTATTAGCATTGAAGATGTTTTGTCACCTTACTCTAAGTGTATGGTTTTATTAGTAGTATTATTGATGATGTTTTTTTGGCTGCTTCCTGTTCGGGGTCTCTTCGGGGTCCGCATATTTACACCGGTTGCTCTTCGTGATTCAACCCTCCCAGTTTATTCAGGCTTGGGACCGGCACTGAGAGTTAACACTACGGCACAATGGACGAAGGGACCCTGCCACTGGACCACCAGGAAGCATATATGATTATTATTATTATTATTATTATTCCTATTATACTTCTATATAACACGTCATAAGATGTCTCAGCTACCTAGGGGGTGCTATTATTTCCAAAATATTAAACCTATTTTACACAAACTATTTAATCAGCACAAAACTATGATTCGTCTTTCCCATCTTCCGTGTCATGTGAGTTTTATGTTTATATTGTTTATGTACCAGATTGGTGATGTGACAGGAAGTCAGCTGTCTTGAGTTTGATCTAAAACTGTTACTAAATCACTACATTTAGATCACAGACATTTGTTTCTCAGAGATATATATATATATATATATATATATATATATATATATATATATATATATATATATATATATATACATATACATATAATGTTCTGGAATGTTCCTTTATAATAAAGTCAAGAAGCAGTGGTGTGACTGGTGCTTCAGGAACTTCACATGTTTAATCTAAGGGGCGCTAGCATTGATGAATTACTAAGACTGTTCCTAACACCTGCTCAACAGGAAGTCCTGCTTCATCTTTCTGATCGTTCCCCTTCAGGTGCTTAGGGATCCTTGAAAGAAACAGGAAGTCATTCTTTATGTTTTATGTTTCTTCGCCTAACCTCGTTTCTCGGATGTGTGATATGTGGCTTCGTCGATAACAAACGTGATGGTGAACATGAAGTGAAGCCATTTCTCAGCAGTGGATTTATGAAATGACACCAAATTTCACATATGTTTATCAGCATGACCTGGTGATAACAGGATGTTTGCATGGCCAGACCGAACAAAAAAACTGATTCTGGAGACTATTTTACCGCATATTTACAGCAAATGACTTTTTAGCCACACCTACAAAACTCTGGAAAAGACAAAGAGAGATAAAAACCATGATCAAACATAGACTTAACAAACCTCTTTAGCAAAGTGTGTGTTAAATCTTCCAGTAACGCAGTTCCGCCACTGCAGATCTTCAGTTGCTACATACACACACACACACACACACACACACACACACACACACACACACACAAAATCCCACCATCTATAGGGTGCCGTTACTTTAGTCCTGATTGAACAACTAGATTTATGTCTATGTTTATGATCATGAATGTGCGTACGTATGTGCATGTGTTTTTGTGTGTGTGTGTGTGTGTTTTATTGATCTGCATCTTCAGGTCTTACATACCTCAGGTTCTTTGTGCAACATTGATGGTTGGTATGGAGTTTGTACTGTACTGAAACCACACACACACACACACACACACACACTCACACACACACACACACACACACACACACAGAAATGCCGGGTCTCTAGTCGGCTCTGGATCACTTCCTGTCCTGATCCCTGTCAGCCGGAGCTTTTGTCAAACCCATGCTGACTCAGGCAGAGCTGTATTTCTGGAGTAGTATCAATGCACTGCAGTGGTATACACACACACACACACACACACACACACACACACACACACACTAACACACATACACACACACACACTGCAGGTCTTTGACTCAGACTGGCCAGGGAGTTCATGTCTGACTGCACTGACTGTATACACACCTAATCTTACACACAGCATCAACACACACAGACGCACTCATTCACACACACACACACACACACACACACACACACACACACACACACACACACACACACACACACAGTACTATATACTGTATATATAATCAAATAGAATATATACACAGTCATCAGTTCATCAGGTTTAGGCTGTAGTGTCTCGGACAGTAATGATGATCAGGACATTTCTAACAGAAAACTAATGGACTCAGAGAGCGAGTGAGTGAGTGAGCGAGCAAGCGAGCGAGAGAAAGAGACAGAGAGAGACTAACTGTGCACAAAATATGGAGATAAATTCAGCGTCTCACACTCAAAGGCACCTCCGATGTACATGCATGATTTATGAGGGCTAATAAAGCTACAGAGGAGGAAAAGCCAAATACGCAAATGAACAGAAGAGAATATTTTATTCCTTTACTGCCTGAAAAGGAAACAGAAAATAACACCGGCTTTATGGCGACGTAAATAAGAGGGCAGACACCGAGTAATGGCTGGCTACGTGTGTGTCTGTGTGTTTTTTTAATTTTAAAACACAAACACACACAAACACAATAACCATGACAACGCTCTTACCAAGCCTAGCTAGTATCTCTAGTTTGTTCTAGTAGAGAGAAGAGTGAGATAAACTCTGCTGTTTGCAGGTTAATAAAATGGAAAGCCTTTTATAAATTTAGCATTTATTATAAAAAAACAACACAAAAATCAATGGATCACAAAAGTGTATCGTTTTTCTCCTTTTTGGTTTAGAGCATAAGACTTTCTCTCCATAACAATCACTGTGGAGATTATTTCACTCACCAAGCAGGAACATTTAATGCAATCTGGAAATCTGTCTTTCCATCTTGGGAATTGTGTCTTGGGAATTTGGTCAGATCCGGGTATCTGAGCACGCGACATGATCACACCTGACATCTCAATAACACGGTGGATCTCACGCAACTTACACAGTCCACAGATTTACAAGATTTGAATCATTTTGGCTTCTTACATTTTTAATGCTTCTGCAGTTTTCTGCAAGCTTCTCAGCTTTGAAACTTTCTTTGTTTTTATTCAAGAGGAATCCAGGAATAGGATGTGCAGCCGCTTCATATTTCAATGCAGCTGGTGAAGGGTTTCAGTGGCGATTTCCACATTTCCACAAACACGTTGTGTTTATAATTGAAATAAATTCCCTATCTAGCTCTGGAGGGGAAACTCAGCGAAGGATGGTGATGAAAACATTCACTGTTTCCTCACACGTTTGTTTTCTTCCTGATCTTTTATTCAAGCTCATTTGATAAGAGAGCTGACAGATGACAGAAAAGAGTCTTGAATCTTAGTGAAGAAGCAGAAAACGTACTGATTCTTAGTGAAGAATCTGAAAAAGTCTTGATTCTTAGTGAAGAATCAGAAAAGTCTTGAATCTTAGTGAACAATCAGAAAAGGTCTTGATTCTTAGTGAAGAATCAGAAAAGGTTTTGAATCTTAGTGAAGAATCAGAAAAGGTTTTGAATCTTAGTGAAGAATCAGAAAAGGTCTTGAATCTTAGTGAAGAATCAGAAAAGGTCTTGAATCTTAGTGAAGATTCCTATGAAGCTTCTCATTTAAAGATGACATTGAAGGTCATTAAGATGATTGATTAATTGCCTTGGAGGTTGTATTGTTTTTCTTGTGTTTAGGAGAATAGAAGAAGAAAACAAATGAAAAGTCATGGAGGATATCAGAACTTTCATTTGTTTTTCTTGTGTTTAGGAGAATAAAAGAAGAAAACAAATGAAAAGTCATGGAGGATATCAGACGTTTCTAAACTAAAAAATAGCTTTTACATGTTTGAGGTCGATGAGGTTGAGTTTCTTTCAGTTTTCTGAAACTCACACTTGAACCTCACCTCTGAAAAGACCTTCTTATCTCCTCAGATCTTTCACAGATTATCTTATGTTTGCTTGTTCTGTTCTCAGCCTGTGACCAGCACAATAACATTTCTACACATCACACTGGCATAACCACGGAGCCAGGAATCTCCAGCACCACTGCGCACTCCACTAACCAGCTAAACGCTCACTGTGCTGTAACCGGGTGGAGGCCAGGCGACTTTAAGCCAGCTTTTCCGCATCGTGTAGGATTTATCAGACTACAGACTGGGGATTTAGGAAGCTTTGTGATTCGGAAGAGGAGAATTTGGCACAGCAAGACCAAGCATTATATTGATTCGTAAAATCCAAATCCTCACTCAAGCTTCAGAATTACTATAAGAAATTAAAAAATATGCAAAAAACTACTACTACTAACAATAACAACAATAATAATCATTTATATTTATATCATTTTTAAAACTAATAGTCCATCTCAGTCTGATTCAGGGAATTTATTTCGTTTGATTGCATGCTGTTTGCTTTTGTTTCTTTTCGCTCAGTATGAAAGCGATCCTGTGAGTAGAAGCTCCACCCCCTCAGACCAGAGCTGAGGTTTACTCTCTTACAGCAACACAGACAATATTTCTAACTCAAGTAAATTTAATATCTTACAAAAAAATTATTACAAATCCATTCAAATGACTGTAAACACTGCAGATCCAGATCACATCCGACACAATTCTGATCATTTTTTTCTGTGGAATGTAATTTCCTTGTCTTAATTGGCACATGGATTGTACCAGGATCGTAATGAAGAGACGCTGATGTCCCGTTTGCTTCATCTGTTCTGTTCCAGCATTGATCTCTCTCTCTCTCTCTCTCTCTCTCTCTCTCTCTCTCTCTCTCTCTCTCACTCTTTCTCTCTCTCACTGTAAGACAGTGTTTCAAGCCGATGCCTGTTTTATTTCCACAACTAGCACTTGCACAGTCTGCTGTCCAGGGACCCATAAAACATCCTGTGGACTGAATGCAGTGGACATTAAATGGTGCTGGATTGGACACGATGGCACAACAGGAAGAAGATCTTCAGTGCATTTCAGCTACTGAAGGAGACTTCCTGTGCTACTGAGATGGACTGTTTGTATGTTTTTGCTACACGTGGAGATAAGAGCTTCATCACCAGCATGTATTACAAGTGGATAATTACACATAAATAAAGCAGACAGCGTGATTAACTTGCACTATTATCCAGTTTGTGAGGGAAAAACACCATGTAGCATCGATCAGAGACGCTCTGTTAGGAAAGCGGGCTGTAGCTCTGTTTACACTCACACTTCCACTTCAAGAGCCATCACAGGGCAGCTTCACAGAAACACAGACAGAGTTTAAGCAACTTGATAAACAGCAGTGTGGAGAAACTGCCTGGGAAAGAACCAAACTCAACAACCAACCCATTCTGATTCATTACAGTGGTGCTGTGGGCGTGGCCTGGGTATCCTAGGGGTGTGGCCTCAGCTCAGAGCTTTTATTTTCAATACAAACTATGTATAACCTTTCAGAGAAACAAGTTAAACACATTTGTCACACACTAATGAGGCTTCATACTAGCTCCAATCTCTGATTAGATTAGATTAGATTAGCAAACTGAGCTAACTGTCCTAGCTACGAACCCTCACCAGAGATACCAACCATCTGCTGCTTCCTTTCAAGCTTTATTTTTAACATGATAATATGATGGTAATGATAATAAGTGTTGTATATGACAGGTGAGGATGAGTCCTCTCTTGTCAGTTTTGGAGTAAACAGGAATCAAAGCTTGAGTGAGGACCTGAAATATAGTCGCACCACACACATTGTTCCTTACACATTCTAATCGTTTGGGTTTGTCGTTTATTTAAAGTCCTCATTAGCATAGAACTGAGAAACTCCCTAAAGTGAACAAAGGATTAATGAATCGGCAGGAAGTGAGCCACAAAGCAGAAAAAAGAGTTTCCTTCTAAAGTGAAGAGATCCACTTAACCTCACTCATGTGAGAGGATGTTCATGACGGTCCCACAATGCCGCTCTTCAGCTCTGTCACTAATCAGAGCAACCCGAACTGAGAGAAAGAGACAAGCATCAATATCCACACAAACACACACACACATGGCCAATTCAGCAGGATACACTGAGGAGTCATCTTGACCTCAACCATATCCAACACACACACACACACACACACACACACACACACACACACACACACACACGGTCAATTCAGCAGGATACACAGAGGAGTCATCTTGACCTCAACAATGTTACCCCACACCACACACACACACACACAGACACACACACAGACATAAAGGCATAATGAGTCCAGCTGGGGGGGCACGGTGACTTAGTGGTTAGCACGTTCGCCTCACACCTCCATGGATGGGGGTTCGATTCCTATGTATGTGTGTGTGGAGTTTGCATGTTCTCCCCGTGCCTCGGGGGTTTCCTCCGGGTGCTCCGGTTTCCTCCCCCGGTCCAAAGACATGCATGGTAGGTTGATTGGCATCTCTGGAAAAATTGTCCGTAGTGTGTGATTGCGTGAGTGAATGAGTGTGTGTGTGTGCCCTGCGATGGGTTGGCACTCCGTCCAGGGTGTATCCTGCCTTGATGCCCGATGACGGCTGAGATAGGCACAGGCTCCCCGTGACCCGAGGTAGTTCGGATAAGCGGTAGAAAATGAGTGAGTGAGTGAGAGTGAGTGAGTAAGTCCAGCTGGTATGGTGTGTACTGTGTGTAAGGATCTTATGGAATATCTCACTGGAGTTAATGGTGACAAAGTGAAAGGACCAAGAAAAGACAAGCATAAAAGAACGAGAAGAAAAAAACCCTGACATTTCAATCAAAGTGCTGATTCAAGTCCGTTGCCTGCTCCCTCTCACACTCTGTTCATTATCAGGTTTGAGAAAAAAAAAGAAAGAAAAAAGAAGGAGGCCAATTTATGCTCGGTTTAAGGCATGAGAAACTAGCCGCGGGTTTCGTCATCTCTGCGCTCTGTAATTGATTGGCTCGTTCAGCCGTCCTCGCTTTCTAATTAGAATATTTATTCATTATTTATATTTATCGAGCGTGTGACTGGCTGCTCTTTATATAAATGTCATATCAATTACAGCATCCTCGCTGCAGAGCTGCTCGCAGCCAGATAAGGTGTCCTCACCAAGAGAGTGCCGCAGAATTGGACTGTCTGAGCAGCGATTACGAGCTCTGACACCACGTCCAGCCAGGAATTAGCACCTCTTCTCGTGAGCTCGGCCAAAACCAATGGAGCTTTTCCCCATTAAACACTCGTGATAGCACGCCATCGGGTTTATTTATGCTAATGTGAGACCTCGTCTCTGATGCTAATGCACGTTATGGCTGCTTTTATAACGCCACAAAATATTTACAGCCATCATTTATGACATCTTGCAATCTTACAGTGCAGAGCCCTGAGCGCTTCTCATTTCTGTACATCACATAGCGCTTTATGATCATGTTGTGCTATTATGTTATGCCTTGCGTATAAATGGAACTTTACAAGATTTAGCTGACCAATCACGAACAAGAATTGCCTCTGAATGTTAATGTCTTTTTTCTGTCATTATATTTTACTTCAAAAAGTTAGTCTGCTCTAACAAGCTAATATTATCTCCTATTATGCTAAAAGCCTACTAGCTAGCATGGCTAATTAGAGTTTTGACACACAGTACTGGTATGCTTATTGTTTTTGTTTATTGAATGAAAAGAATACATTTTATTCCTCGACTCTGATTCTGATTCAGACCTAAAGAGAATATTTAATATAAAGACATTTTTATACACAATCACAGGTTTGAGAAACATTGGTTTCTATGGTTTCTATGGGTGTGGAATGAATTTATTATACACTTCTGTGTATCTGATTATTTTAGAGTAGACAAAAGCACAAAAACATGCTAAAATACACAAAAACACAAAAACTGGATACCTCTTATTTGGCTCATATAAGGATAAAAATAATACAAATGGTGTTTCAATTGAATTGTGTGTAATATATTTGTGCACTTTCTTTAAAAAGATAAGACTTGTGTATAGTATGACACATGGAGGGAATGCGCAGTCACACATACACACACACAGGATCAATTAGCCATATTAGCTGAACGTGTGTGTGTGTGTGTGGGAGACAGCAGCGCATTTTGTAATTAGCCACTGACCCTCCTTAAAGATATGATAGGTGGTGAAGAGTATGCAGTGTGATTAAGCATACTTCCATGAACGTGTGTATGTGTGTATGTGTGTGTGGTGTGTGTGTGTGTGGGAGACAGCAGCGCATTTTGTAATTAGCCACTGACCCTCCTTAAAGATATGATAGGTGGTGAAGAGTATGCAGTGTGATTAAGCATACTTCCATGAACGTGTGTATGTGTGTGTGTGGTGTGTGTGTGTGTATGTGTGTGTGTGTGTGTGTGCGCGCGTGTGTGTGTGTAAGATTGCCCTGGCTTATTGAAGTGCAAATTGTCACTAAATCCGACAGAGAAATCCTGCTGCGCCTCATATTCTCTTCTGATATCTCTGGCTATTGGCCAGAGGATGTTTGTCTGTCTGTGTTTGTGTGTGTGTGTATGTGTGTGTGTGTGTGTGTGTGTGTGTGTGTGTGTGTGAGAGAGAGAGAGAGAGAGAGAGAGAGAGAGACTCTGAAGGGTATTCCAAATCCTTGCTTGTCAGAATTGCTGATTTCAGCAGAGTCTACTGAGCAGCTGTTAGGGCATGCTGTAATGTGATTGGATGATCAGCATGTAGGAGGCAGCTGATTGGACGAAGTGGTGAGTCACGGTGTGTAAGAGGTCTTCAGTTTGTGTGGGGCACCAGTTTAACAGAATATTCACTTATTTGACAATATTTTAGCCTATACCCTGAGATGGCATCAGCAGCTATGGTGTAATTAGTCACGGATTAACAGAGGGCAATAACCTGGGGATTTATTTTTAATGCTGGAAATTCTATTAAAGTCAGAAGTAATTGCATAAAATTAACCTTTTCCTCTTCACTCTAACAGGATTACTGTATTAACACCTTCATTAAGGACTGGAATTGAATTAGCAGATAAGAACAGACACTGTGATGTGCCACAAGTCCACATCGTGTGTGTGTGTATGTGTGTGTGTGTGTGTGTGTGTGTGTGTGTGTGTGTGTGTGTGTGTTTAACCCCCGTCTGCATGAAGTTATACTCCTGAGTCTCCAGTAAATCAACCGTTACACAGATACAGAAGGTTAAACATTTTCTCACAGCAGGGTTTCATTATTATTTTATTATATTATTAATTTTACGTCTTTCTTTCACACACTGTTATAAAGTTTGACTCACTTTACAACTCATCATCAACTCCTTTACATTTTCCTCAGAAATTCAGTTCTCTTCTCAAACCGATAATCTCACCTGAGGAGGTTACTCATGAGCATGTGCTGTGAGGTGATTAGCTCAACTGGCTAACAGACAATATCTTTGACACATGGGCTCTCAAGTGTCACGCATTGAGAGTGACAGTCACTTATTTGGGTCTTTTGTCACGCTCTCCCGCCACACATTGTATTTGTCTTTCAAAGATCACAGCCTTGGTTTTAGTGCTTCCACATTCTAATGCTGATGCCGAGAGGGTATTTTCGATGGTAGGTTTGAAAAAACCTCAACACGAAACAGCTTGTCTCTGGACAGGACATTGTCCTCAATCATGACCCTTAAAATGGCTGGGTTTGAGTTGAACTGTTTTAAATGGGAGCGACATTACAAATGATAAAGGAGTCCAAAAAGGCAACAAACACTTACAATAACACCAGTCATAATCTCTCTCACTCTCTCGCTCTCTCTCTCTTTCTCTCTCTCACACACACACACAAATTAATAAATGGAAATTGAATAAATACTTTGTATTTGTTTAAAATTTGTTCAGTGATCCCCTAAACACAACAACTCCCCCATTATTGTGTTTTTTTTTTGGTTTGTATTTTTTAATGTCACTCTTGCCTGTCTTCAAAACTTGAGAGCCCTGTTGATAGCTTCTGGAAAGAGGTTTCAAGGTGTGTGTTTTAAAAATAAAATTCAACAAATAAATAAAATAAATACCTCCAGGGTTGGGGGTGCGATTCCCGCCTCCACCTTGTGTGTGTGGAGTTTGCATGTTTCCTCCGGGTGCTCCGGTTTCCTCCCCCGGCATGCATGGTAGGTTGATTAGCATCTCTGGAAAAATTGTCCGTAGTGTGTGATTGCGTGAGTGAATGAGAGTGTGTGTGTGCCCTGTGATGGGTTGGCACTCCGTCCAGGGTGTATCCTGCCTTGATGCCCGATGACGCCTGAGATAGTAGTTCGGATAAGCGGTAGAAAATGAGTGAGTAAGTGAGAGTGAGTGAATAAAATAAATAACATCAACCATCACTCTCCTCATGACTTTACTCATAGTCCTGTAAAAGGTCTTTCTACACCAACTTGCTAACCAGAGGTGGGTAGTAACGAGTTACATTTACTCCGTTACATTTACTTGAGTAAGTTTTTGAAAAAATTATACTTCTAGGAGTAGTTTTAAATCACTATACTTTTTACTTTTACTTGAGTAGATTTGTAAAGAAGAACTCTGTACTGTACTCTTACTCCGCTACATTAGGCTACAATGATCTCGTTACTTTTCTTTTTACCTCTTTGGTATTCTATGCATCAATTTTAATGTTTAATTTTGACAGATAGAGAAACTTCCGCTAAGGCTCTACCACGTGACTGTTTCACCAATCAAACGTACTGTAGTTGTGCAGACTCGTCACGTTACCATACTCAATCTTAGCGGCGGGACGGGTTAGTTAGCAACACAAATATGTCAGAATCAACCGTCGGCAATGCAGACACAAACGAGGAGGAAAACCCGCACCCCTGGCCTCATATTGGAAGCATGTTTACCTTAGTAAAAGTGCAAGAGAGCAGCTACATTATGAGGTGACTTCTGTGTCTGCCAAAGCAAACGGACATTTCAGCATTCAAAAACTCAACATCTAACTTGAGGAAACATGTCCTAAATGTTTTTTTTGCTATAGTCAAAGGCGCATGTTTAGGCGCATGTTTGTCTTTTAGGTTACATATCACAGAGCTCTCAAGTCTTCACCGTGAGACACGCATTTCAGTCAGTTCACACCTTGTATTTCTTACGCTGAGAAATAAGGGAGAACTTTTCCCGCTATTACAATTGAATTAATGGACAGGCATGCAGTACACAGAGCAGTTTTGTCGAGTTCAGCTGTTTCGCGTTTTTTTTTTATGTGCTCAACTTTACTCAGCGCCGCAAGAGCCGACAAACAGATGACATCAGACGTGTCGTTTCTTGCAGCGCCGAACACACACATTTAAAGATAGTTCAGTCAAAATGAAAATTCTGTCATTATTTACTCACTCTCATGTTGTTACAAACCTGTATAAATTTCTTTGTTCTGATGAACATGAAGGAAGATATTTTGAGAAACAAAAACAGCTTTGCAACCAGAAGCTTTAGCTTACCTGAAACTAAGGAAAGTACTAGAGGCTTCCTGAAATTAATTAAAGGAGTAGAGATGTATTTCATTATTATTGCCCTTTCATCAAGGCATCAAATGTTCAACAATCACAACACAAAAGAAATTAAATGTGTGTGTGTTTCCGTTTGTTGTTCTGTCACTGGAGACACACACACAGTTTTATGAGAATTTATGGGCTGCCTCGTTCTAGTTCTGCCTGGTAAAAAAGTATAAAGGTTTGGAAATTTGTGTTACTTGTGCCTTTTTTTATTTATTATTATTTTATTTATTAAGTACTTTAATTTACCTGAATTATTTTAATTTAAGCTATTTTGTAATTAATTAATTTTAATTTATTTTATTGATTGGATGAGCCATAATTTGCCTAATGACTATTTTGTATTTTTGTGTCTGATTGTTGTCTTGTGTTAAAAAATAAATCAGACGTTACTCAACAGTTACTCAGTACTTGAGTAGTTTTTTCACCAAGTACTTTTTTACTCTTATTCAAGTAATTATTTGGATGTCTACTTTTTACTTTTACTTGAGTCATATTATTCTTAAGTAACAGTACTTTTACTTGAGTACAATTTTTGGCTACTCTACCCACCTCTGTAGCTAACTAGCAGTTCTAAAACAAAAAGCTAGGTAGCATTTTACCATTTAGACAGAAACTAGCCTAGCAATTAGATTACTAGCACTTCTACACTAATTAGCCAGGAACTAGTGATTCTACACCTTGTGTCCTTATTGTAACTGTGACTGATCAGAGATAAACACTCCTCTGCTTTATGCTTTCACGCATCTGGAGGCTTGTGGCTCCTCTAATTTTTCTCTTCATCTGGCTGAAAATCATTTCACACACTCCTGATTTACTTTACAGCTCAGACACATGGACTTATTGAATGATTTCTTTTTATGGAATATTCCGGGTTGACATTGTTGAGTCATGTTCCGACCATCTGAGTGAGACATGTCAGCGTGTGTGAGGTCAGCGTCACCTCCTGGTCTCAGAGACAGCGAGGAAGACAGCAGTGATCAGTGAGAGGAAGTCTGAGTTTATTCTCCTGCTGTGTGTCAGAATCATGAACAAATCTGAAGTTTTTTGTGTTAATCTGTGTCAAGTCTAGAAAATGTGTGCTAACTTCAATAACGTTCATGTGATCCTTTAGTCAGATTAGTGTAGCATCAGGTAGCTAAGCTATGTGGGTCAGAGTGCACTAGTGGTGGCTAATGCACATGCAAAATGCTAATAGCTGCCAAGAAATCTGTTAATGTTAAATGATGTGTTTTATATCATTGATGGAATAATAAGAATAATGAATCTGTCACACACACACACACACACACGCACACATCTGAAGACAGATAGGCAGCTGTGTATAATTCTGTAACTCTGTAATGCTCCATTTCCTTCGAGTACCAAACAGTTCTAGTGGACGTGCCACTCTGTGTGATCACCTGACTATTACAACAGCCTCTGATAGGCTGATTCATTCTGGGAGTCTGGGAGAGAACGTAATCAGCACCAGCGTGGCTCCTGTCGCCCTCAAAGTGCTTTGTGGGTTATTATTTTGACCTGACGGTGGCGCTGTTATCGTCACTAACGCAGAAATCCGAACTAAGCTGATAAATTAAAGGATTTTTTTTTATGTGTGGAAGACAGACGAGTGTCAGCGGTGCTAAAGGAGGTTGAGCACCGCTGCCAGTCCCTGCAGGAAGGAGGCGTTTCTCCTCAGGGGGAGCTCCAAGTCACTGCTTGGTCTTTTTCCTCGATAACAAGTCCTTACTTATCACCTTTGCACGCAGTCTCAGTGCCTGCGCTCGGTTATGAATGTGAGAGTGCCGCCGTTTTAATCTTGCTCAAGGAGCTGTTTAATTCTCCCTGTCAGTTCATCTTCGACCCTGTGTCCCAGCAGTGCATGTCCAGCCTTCCAGAAGAAAGCCGCCACCTAGCATCACACAGAGATAAGTCTCCCCCCCCACGTGAAGAAGGTGACGTTTACCTTGTTAAAGCCCTAACTGCCTTCTGTGTTCCTCTGGGCTTTAACGATTCCTTTTATGTTTTATGGATTGCAATAATTGCACACAGGAGGACTGGAGGTGAGACATGGACATGTTGGAGGGAGAAGTGCCATGACATTGGTCCTGTTTGCTCATCATCATACAGAGGCTCTTCCTACTCCTCTTCCTCATCCAGCAGCAGCACTATTATAAGCCATTTGTAAGCTTTTTTCCGTCCTGGTTATTAGCACAAGTAGAACACAAATGACTTTCCCAAATGAAATTAGGTGCTAAGTTTTTCTAATGAGCGTGAATATTCAGCTCATTACTGCCTGGGAGTAACAAGCTGACAGAAAAGTTTTGAAAAAAGACCAGCTTTTTTTTTCTTTTTTTCGTCCAACAGTCTCACACGGTTATAATGAAAATGTACATTCCTGTACAACAGAGTCTTCCCACTAGACTCTAATCATCTCACCTGAATGCTGTGGATTCGTACCTAAATCCTGCTGCTGTAGGGTCCTGATTATTTCAGGTGTAATGGTAAGTGTTTGGGTTTAAGAGCGGTGTTTTAGACTCTGTAGAGTCCCTCTGACTTTTTCACACATGATTAAATATGAAAATATTTTTCAAAAGCTCTTAAACCACTTTAATCTTAGAATAGACATGTAGATACACTCCATACAGTGTCTTTTTCTGCTATGAATGTACATTGCATTCAGTAGTCTTCATGATTTTTCAGGGAGTTTTTCCTTGTCAAATTGAAATTTCCATCCAGGTAGCTGTGTACATATATTACTGCAAATAAGTTGAGGAGTGAAAATAGATAAAAATGTTGCAATATCTAGTTAAGCTCCTCTACTTGGTAGCAACCTAACCTATGGTGGCAAGGGGCACTGGGGTAGAGTCAGTGTGTCCTGCCATGAGAAGCACAGGAACACACTGGGCCTGTAGATTTTGAAAGGGTGCAGCCGTATCAGAGGTGATTCCAGCTGGGGCATTAATGGTGAGCGTTTCTCTCTGTGTCAGTTGTGGATCCACTCCACAGAGCACCTACGCCCCCAATCACTCGGCCTCATCTGAGGAGAAAAACATCAGCATGTCTCATCCTGCATCATGAAGAGGTGTGGCGTTTACACCTTATTAATCATCTCTCCAGAAGCTCCTCCATCTTTCATTAACAACCCCAGACCGCTACTCTCTGCCCATCTTCTCCACCCCCATCTCTCACGGAGAGGATTATGAGAACTCTTCACTCAGTGTGCTTCCAGGCGAAGCAACTCTCGGAATTGAAATCTGGCCTCTTCTGAGTCACGCACTATTTTTCAGGTGCTTCAGGATCGCGATGAAAGTTTGTTTTTCTTACACTGCTGGATAAACATCTTTACTCATCTTTAACGAGTGCTTTATCCAGGTTATAGTTGTGCAGAGAAAACTTACATCTAGAATACACAGTAATTGGACCACAATCCATTACACACATATGCTGAATGTTCACACTGATACAAAGAGGTTCACGTTAGGTTAACTCATGAGAGGTTCATGCTGGACAACAGTGAAGATTTATGGGAGGAGATGGTCTTGAAACTTTATCACTTGTAGAAAAAGAGAAACGATTGTTCCAGGTCGTTTTTTTCCCCTTGTGTTGCCACAGATTAAGGCACGATACTTTATGTTAAATCCGTGCAGTTTGGCCAGAAACGGCATAGTGGTCGACAGCGATGGATTCTCCAGAGCCTCGGGGACGTGGAGGCCAACCATCTCAGGGCACAGCGATGTCTGAAGCTGAGCTAGCACTGCACAGCTCGATTGCTAATGGCACCAACAAATGAATAAGACATGCTGCATGATTCGGCCTCTGCTTTCCGCTCAGGTGAGATAGCCTCCAGGCGGCCGTGTCTAATTCCTGCTGAAATATCTGTCCTGACTTCATGTTCATGACCTGTGGCTGGCAGGAGAGCCGTGATCTTCATCACGTTTCCTTCAGCTGCAGGTTCTGCTGCTGTCTCGCTGAAAGAGTTAGAGAGATTGCTAAAGGCTTCAAACTTTGGCACTGCAGGAATTTAGACTTGATTAATAACATTAATGGTGGTCTGTTGTCATCAGAAAACAATCAGTGCTGAAGATTTCCAATAACACAGATCTAGACCAATGATTACTACCTTTTATTTGAACGAATGATTCCTGTTGTCAATTATGTTGTAGCAGCTTCAAATACTCATTAACTCAACAGCCTCTCTAAATTTTCTCTTTTTAAGTCAATAAGAAAATAAAACACAGATTGTTTTTTCATGTTACCAAGAAACGGCAAAGAAACTCCTCTGTCCTGAAGACTTGAAGACTCTGGAAAGATGTCCAGAGTAGGACCTCTGTCAATGGAGACTCCTTCTATATAAACATCTCATTACTTTAAAAAACTGTTCATGCTCACTGTTACTATAGCAACGATCACACATTAGAACTTTCTTTTAGAGAAAATACATCAAGTCCTTCTGACTTATCAGAATTCAGCACTGGGGTTATCATTGCCACACTACCACTTTGTTTTGAGACTTTTTTCTGAGGAAGTGAAATTGGGATGAAGTTCAAAAAATAAAATGCAGGCCTGTGAACTTTAGCACACTGGCATGTCTGTAGATTTTTTTCTAATGAATCATTATTTTGGTGGGATCCAGAACAAATTGGTCTTTTTTTTGCCTTTGGCCTCCAAGGACTCCTTCTCATGCGTGGAAGAGCGATTGTACAACATCTACTAACTAATAGCTTAATAATTAGAAATCAGATGTCGTTCATCTCCAAAATAAAACTTAATAACACAATTACCAGAAAATGAAAATGAAAAAAAAAGCAGAGTTGGGTGAGTTAAACATCAGGGTCAAGCGAGCATGAAGTCACATCCATCACATCAACTTCATCAGAAGACCAGAAGATCCATCGCTCCTCACACCTGTCAGAGTCGCACTCTGCTCATTAGTATCAATTATCTGAAAAACTCATTAACACACGCAGATGTTAAGAAAGATGCATTTTCATGTCCTCCGTCTCAGACTCTCTTCCCTCTCCATATCTTCCTCCTCTTTCACACTCAGTTATTTGACCCCCCCTCCCTCAGTCCACCCCCTTCTCAAATTTGTAATTCAAATGAGCTTTATTAGCATGACTGTTGCTTAAGTGTTGACTAGTATACTTTCTGTACATATTAAAATAACTCTCTCTCTCTCTGTCTCTCTCTCTCTCTCTCTCTCTCTCTCTCTCTCTCTCTCTCTCTCTCCTTCTCCATTCCTCTCTGTCTCTTATTATCTCTGTCTGCCTGTCTGTCTCACTCTTTCTCCCTCTCTCTCCCTCCCTCCCTCTCTCTCTCTCTCTCTCTATCACAGTCAGCACAGTTTAGTGGTTATTGACTCGTGTGCTCTGTGGGGATAATGTATCGTAGGTCACAACATTTTTATGATTAAGAAATATCTGGGGGTTCCTCAGGGGCACAGTTCAGGGCCTCTCATATTGTTCTATCAGTTCCACCAGTTTGTTCTTCGTTTGAAAGAAACAGATCCTGCCCAGTCTATTTACTCTGTGTTTTTTTTTATTTAATCAGTTCTGGTTTATTGAATTTAATTATTTGGGAATGATTAACTCCAGCCTGAGGAAAGTGGCTCATGGCTATAGTTGTAACGAGGAACTTTCTGTTTTTTCTTCTTCTTTTCTTCAGATTGTGTTTTAATGAGCAGCAGCATTACAGTGGTGCTAATAGAGTTGGTTTGTTAAGGAGCTGTTTTACATTATTTTACGTTATTATGAATGCGTTTGTATGACAGCACTCACTGATTAGCTCAATACAATCACACTGCCAGTCCCTCGCTCTCTTCCTCTCATTGTGGGGCAAATCCACTGGGACATGAGGTATACTTTATATTCACATCCCACTACCTGCACCCCTCTACACACATCTAACTGTTAGAAAGAATTCAAATAAAACACCTCAATAGAGAAGTGAAGACAAAAAAACACCTCAATACAGGCAGGTTAACCAGAACGTTCAGGATGCAGTGTGAGGTCAGTGTGAGGAAAATGAAAATATTATTCTCCAAAATCGTTTTTTAGAAATAGTTTTATTTACTTTCTAACCTTTCTGCAGAGATCAGGTTCAGTAAATAAGGAGTCACTTTGACAAACACGACTGTAAAATCAGAGTCTTAAAGAAGGGATTTTATTTGCTAGTTTTGCTAGCTGACATTTTACTTGAACATATTATTCACCCACTCAGTTTATATTGACTCCCAGGACTGTGATAATCAGGGTGCTGTGAAGCGAAAGTCTTTTCCTCAGTCAGGTTGTGTTGATCTTCTGTATCACTGTAGTGAACACTACATGATTTATACACGGCAGCTTCATAAGTTGATTGTATGTGGTAGAAATATCAGCTGTGGGATTCAGTTAGAGATGTTACTCATGGAGATGCTTACGCTGCTGTAACAATGCAAAACAAAAAAGTTTTCTGCCTGTTACTAACACTGTATACAATTGTTTAATGATTCTATATAATTCAAATCAAACACCTCATTGATCCAATTGCTTCCTGTTTACCAGAGCACTAATCCAGTCCGGATGATGAACTGTATGCTATAGTGCTTCAGTGGTTTGATACAGAAGGTTTCTGATCATCTCAAAGCTGGAAATGTTTTAATTCACTGAGGGTTTGATGAACATGCCTGCCACTGGTGTGTTGTGTTGGAAACCTTTTCGATGGAGCCCACATTGCTCACAATGGCAGAAAACCTATTTGGGTTATTCCAAGCAGAAAACACCATTAGGAATGGACCAGAATAAATCAGAGTTGTGTCTACTGAATTAAATCCCAAGTATTAAAGAGAGACCTTTGCATAAATGAATACTGTTTGAGTTGACTTGAGGAGAGAGCTGCTTACGGAATAAAACGACGTTCGGAGGGATGTTTCAGGCTGAGAGGTAATCTTAAAGAACCTGCAGTGGTTCTTTCGCATTCGGCTTGCTTTGTTGTTTGAGTCATTGAAACATCAGTCACGCTAAACACAGTCGCAATAACGGTGATATTGGAACACAGCCTGCCTTGTTTTTCATCACCTCCTAATTCACCAGCAATGGGTCAAAAAGTCTAGGAATAAGAACAGTTTAATGTTGAACTGAGACTGAAAAGCACTTAGTTAAAATTCACTCACAGAATTTTGTTTTTTCATGATGTATGAGTGAATTGTGAGTGGGATAAGAAGAAGTTACAGTGTGTGTGTGTGTGTGTGTGTGTGTGTGAGTGTGTGTGTGTATGTGTATGTGATTAAAGAGCCAGGACGTTTGGCCTTTAGAGAGCATGGTGCGGCGGTTTCTCGGCTCCAGCTCTGCTCATCTGTACCATTATGAAGTTGGCACCTGGGAGTCTGCGCCACATGCTTAATGACTGCACACCCCCAAAGCAGTGACTGGCCATGCTAACGGCTGCTAAATGAGCGCTTATGCATTGTGTGTCAAGCCCATAAATTTAGCCATGTATCAAAAAAGTCTCCTTTGTGCATCCCACTATCTCCTTAGGCTCCTTAATCTGTATTTGGCCTCTTCCTATCACTCTCCCTTCACATTTACTGCTTATAAATCACACCTTGAGCAGACCAAGAAATAACTGATCATTTATATCTTTTTTTTGTCTCACTAGCATACGTGCGAAACCATGTAGTGTCTCGCTGACAAGCAGCAACGATCACTGTTATTTATTTACCTGAGATATCGCTGCTTTAATCAGCTTCCAGTATTTTGACACGTTTGCTGTGAATTCATCAAGTTTTGGAGCTTCAGCTAAAAAGGCTGTCAGAAATGATGTCTTCTAAAAATGAGAGAATTACATAAAATTACTGCTTATTCCTGACTGAATGGCTACAGCAGTTACCTCTTAATGCCTACACATTAATTATTAGTACGTTGCTATAAATGTTATTAGAAGTGTTATGTTTTGTGTCTAAGTGGTGCTTCACATTGACATTTTTCCCAGCACCAAAGGCTTAATGATCTTGGGCTTGATATTTCCAGCAAACTTCAGATCTCTCCTCAAGTGAGACAAAAACAGCCTGCTTAAAAAAAAAAAAATTAAATTAAAGCCTGCTATTGCAAATATATTGTCCCAGCACACATCTCCACACCTCTGCTTTAAATGGGTTGTGTTGAACCTGAAACCTTCTATTTCCCCCTGACACCACTACACTAATTTTACAAGAAATACATAAATATTTTAATTCTATGCATTTCTCTGTGTCATAGTAGGACCACATAGTGCTGAGCTACATTTTCCATCAGCCCCACATGCTATTCCTTGTTAGTGTCTCTGTTTATGTTCTGCTTATCTTCTGTGTGTATCTTTGTCAAGCTTTTGCTGGTGTGTGTGCTTTAGCCTCACATATAGTCTGTTCCTGCCTTGTATCTACAGTTTATGTTCCTTTTTGTCTTTGTCTTTGCCTCCTTGCTTAGAATACTAGTTTTAATACAAGTTTTTATTCTGGTCCCCATCCAGCAGGTGAGATAACCTGGCCTGGACCATTATGTAGTGTCATCCAGTAGTGGTGGGGGATTAGCTAAACTCTGGCACAAAAGTGTTCTTTGGACCTGAAGTGAAACCTGGGAGCTTCATTAAAGAAACCAAGCAATGGCTGATCATTTCAAATGGATTTCTAATGAAACAACAGCTACACTGTTTATAGAAGGTGTGTATTTGCAGTGTGTTTCTGCAGTGAGCTGGAGCGTGCAACAACACAACACACTTTCACTTGGCGGCTCTAAAGGGATTGTTGGCAGTGGATTGGATTTGGCCATGGCCACTGCTGTATTTTACATCAGGAGTCTGAGAGTATCCTGCAATGACTGATACGCTGCACTAATCCTCTTCCACACTTGGATTGTGCACATGTAATGTGGCCGATTTCGTAGAGTGCCAGCAGAAACCACAGCAAATTACAGGAGGGAAAAGATATTCTCATCCTCTCCTATAATGTAAAATGTAATCTGTCCTTGGCCAATCCCATTACAGCATAACTTTTGCTTCCAAAGATCCATTCTTAAGTAATTCAGGCTGTGGGGCACTGGCCTATAGCCAGGACTCCATCTGTTCCTGAATCAAGGCAGAAATACACTGACCAGGCATTGGATGATATGATATTTGAGTGAATATCTTGATGGTCTAACAAAGTTGCCTTTCATTACCCTCTTAGCACTAGCAATAAAGGCTTTAAAACCATCATGTAAGAAGGTCAGATATTACCTATCCAGCAGTGACCTGCAGTGGATAATAGCTAGCCCATTGTACTATATTATAATGTTGCTTCCAGAGCTCCTTTGCCAAGTGTTTTAGGTTCTGTGACAGGTCCTGTTTGGTTTTTAAAACCAATTAATAAGGTAGTGTCTTCTTCTTGGTTGTGTAGGTTAGAGATGTTTTAGTGAGAAATACTGAGCAAATGATGTGGACAGGATTTGCTCTAATGAAATAATATCCAGAAGATCATTGATGACCCACTCATTGTTAGTGATAAAGTTTTACAAAGAGTCATGGAGGAAGGTCAGCTATTAGACCAAGCAATTGAGCAGTGAAGTGGACCTGGAGTGGCTAATGGCTAATCCTATTACGCCGTATTTTTGCATCCAGGCTACTTGTCAAATCTCATGAACCAGGAAGCATAAGTTGTTGGTTGTCAAGAAACAATGTAGTCAGAAATACAGTCACTAGGCAACCAAGGTGTTTAGGATTTGCTCTGATGTTTGAATTAATAAAGTGAGCAAAGACCAGATTGTCAAACAGGTTGCGTTAATAACCCACTCAGCACTAGCAATAAAATTTTACACAAAGTCACGAATGAAGGTCAGATTTTAAATACCAGCAATGGGAGAGGTATTTTATTCTGGAAAACCGACAGACGGTGAAATCACACCTATAAAAAGACTAAAGTCAGACAAGGTCTGCCTCTTCTCAGGAAATATAACACAAGCACATATTAATACCACATCACTAGTCATGCTAATAGATAATATACTCAAAGATTAAATCCTGTAGGCCAGAATTGCACAATCCAAACTTGGACGATATTCTCACTTTAACCACAGAGCTTCATGAGTCTTCAAACAAATCGACATTGTCCTCTCATGTCTAAAAAAATCTGTGCAGAAGTTGGCACAGGAACTCAGTTTAGCCTGTTTTCTATGGTTGGGGTGCCTCAGGGGGTAGCACCGGGTCCAGTCAAGATCCTGCAATGTGTACTACAGCCTCAGCAGGGATGACCTCTGACTAGCTGTGTATAAAAACAATGTATGGTGGTGGGTGTTAGCAGCTTTGGATGGTTGACTTTGCCGTCAGCGATGTGAGATAAGCTGAGTATGGAACACAGAGGAGGAAGGAGTAAGACCCAGGTGAAGGAAAATGCACTGAGACAAACAGTTTGGGGCTACAGTGCTACACTTCCTCATATGGCAACCACTTACTAATACATACTACAGAGTGTTAATATGATTATTTAAAACCTCCTCCACACAAGGGATCATCAACTGGCAGATGATGTGGTTCAGATGTTTACGCAGCAAAGCATTTCACCTGGGATGGAAAAAAAAACCTTTGTCTTATTTAAAGCAGTAAACAAAGCACTAATGTTTAAGCATTAACAGGTGATTGCTGTCTACATTGTCAAGTTGCTTCTCCATGCCTTAATCAAAGATGCAGGCAATGTTTCGTAACTGGACCTTTCCTGATTTTTATTGGAGTATGGCTGATCTAGGATTTCATGTTGTATGTAAACTTGGGTTTAGTCTATCTACGTAATTGTGGTATACAATTTAAATACTTCCGGTTGTGCTCATGTGGAGGTTATGGAAGAAGATCCATAACTGCATGAAACGCTGGGTAGGTTTCTCAGTTGTTGATGCACAGTGTGTCCTCAGACAGTCAAGGTGACATAAAGTGAAAAACAGACACAAAGCCTTTTCCAACTCTTTCTGTAAGCTTCAGTTAGTGACATGAGGTGCACATGACCTCATCTTTTCTTTCCCATCTGACCCTTTCACAATCTCTCCAGCATCCTGCTCCTCCATGGGAACGTAACAGTGTGACTGAGGGGAAAAAAGTGAGGGCACTATTTATAGATTCTTGATTGACATTGACATTTTGTTCCTTGGTCTGAAGTGGTGGACATTTTTGGAGTGTCAGATGTTGCTCATTTCACCATCGATGTAATTGATTTCCAGTAATGGCTTCAATCAATTTGTTTTTAATATGGAGTCAAGTCAAGGTCTGATGGAAATTCAGTCACAAATATATAATGTAGCACAGCTGGGGGAGAGCAGGGGGAATTTTATCCTGGACAAAAGGGATTACCAACAATTTATCAGTTATACATTCAATTTATAAAATGGGTTATGAAAGGAATAAAATATGACAGAGTGGTGTGAAAAAGCATTGTTGCTGTTACCACTCCACACCAAGTTGATTGTTTTCTTATTACAGAATGTCACTAGATGCTTTTTTGGTTTCACAACACAACAACTTACAACTAGATTTGTAAAGTTCGTTGTGACGAAATTTTTGATATTGGCTTGACGAAGCAAGTATTCCCAAAGGCCAATATGCTAGGGTGCTAAAACCTCTGGAGGCGAGTGAATATCACATGTTCATTTTGTGGTAATTTTTATTTTGCTTATTTTGAGGGTGGGGCTGCACATGATATCACATGACATCAGCAGAATACCTGTGATGCAGTTCCCCATATTGTTCTGAGTGTTTTGATATATCACATGTCAATGTTGTCGAAATCTTTTGATTTTGCTTAATTTGGGACTTGGTACCGTGAGTAACGGAACGCCAATCGCTTGGAAAAGTAATAGCAACAAACCTCAGACCAGACCGATTTTGGTGCATATGGGTCGAAAGCTCTAGGAGTAGTTACTCTTGATAAATTAATTAAATAATAATAAGCTTATTGTCAGGACTCAGCCCGGACTTTTGGCCATGTGCTAGTGTTGTCATTCCTCGTCACGTGTCTGCCCCGCCTTCGTCTGCTCCTCCCTGTCACCACACCTGCTCCTCATTGTGTCATCATTGTGTTATATTTAAGTGAGCCGCGTTGCTGAGTGCAGCGCGGATCATTAGTTACGTTTCCCCTCGTCATGTCTAGTCCTTGTTAAATGTTGTCATTCGTATTGTTTCAGTTATTGTCATTTCTGTCTATGTCTTATTTGTTTATTAAACCCCCCTCTTTTGAAGCTATCCTGCGTACGGGTCTGTCTCCTTCCGTCCCCGGTTGTGACAGAATGATCCGCCTTAAAACCCAGCAGACCCAGCAGGATAGCTTCCAGCTCGGACCGGCTTTTTATCCTCCTCTTCCCCTGGACTGTTCCGCCAGTCCTTTTTTCTTTTCTCGGTGACATCGCTCCGCCCTTTTTCCGGTGAGGGACGCCGCTCCACTTTCGGTTCTGTCCGAAGCGGTCGTCGCCTCACTTCCTTCGCGGAGGATGTCACCAACCTGTTTTTGCTCCTTTTTTGTTTTTTGGTGCCCTGCGGCATCGCCCCGCCTTTTTTTTTCAGTGAAGGACGTCGCTCCAGTTCCGGTTCCGTCCGAGGAGGGCGTCGCTTCACTTCTTCCGCGGGGGGTGCTGCAGGCCCAGGGCGATGGACCTTCCCACCCTCCCACCCTCCCACCCTTGGTCATCAGGACGTGAGCTTGCTGCGGTGTGTCGGGGTTGCGTTCGGCCCTTCAGCTCGGCTGTGGATATCGCTCGGCCCTTCAGCTCGGCTGTGACGTCATTCGGCCCTTCAGCTCGGCTGAGGATATCGCTCGGCCCTTCAGCTCGGCCATGGAAGTCGCGTGGCCCTTCTGCTCGGCTGTGGACGTCGCTCGGCCCTTCTGCTCGGCTGTGGACGTCGTTCGGCCCCTCTGCTCGGCTGAGGACGTCGCTCGGCCCTCGCTGCTGTGCCGCCGTGAGCCTTGCTCCCCCCGCTTGCCTCGCCGTGTGCCTTACTCCCCCCACCGGCCTCGCCGTGTGCCTTGCTCCCCCACCGGCCTCGCCGTGTGCCTTACTCCCCCCATTGGCCTTCGCCGTGTTCCTCGTTCCCCCATCTGCCTTCGCTGTGTTCCTCGTTCCCCCATCTGCCTTCGCCGTGTTCCTTGCTCCCCCCATCTGCCTTCGCCATGTGCCTCGCCCCCCCTCCTGGACTCTGCCAGGGTTTGGCGCTTCGGGAGCCGCGCCTTGGAGGGGGGGTTCTGTCAGGACTCAGCCCGGACTTTTGGCCATGTGCTAGTGTTGTCATTCCTCGTCACGTGTCTGCCCCGCCTTCGTCTGCTCCTCCCTGTCACCACACCTGCTCCTCATTGTGTCATCATTGTGTTATATTTAAGTGAGCCGCGTTGCTGAGTGCAGCGCGGATCATTAGTTACGTTTCCCCTCGTCATGTCTAGTCCTTGTTAAATGTTGTCATTCGTATTGTTTCAGTTATTGTCATTTCTGTCTATGTCTTATTTGTTTATTAAACCCCCCTCTTTTGAAGCTATCCTGCGTACGGGTCTGTCTCCTTCCGTCCCCGGTTGTGACACTTATAAAGCAAAACAGTATGTTGGCTCTTACAAGCCAACATAATATCTGTGAAACCAGTTAGTTCCTGTTGTAACGTCCGTTATGGCACCTAGAGCCAGTGGTTTCCTCATCAGTCTTTCTTTAATTCTATCTTTTAAAGAGAAAAAAAGTTTAGCACTGATTAGAAAACCTAGTCATGTACTGAGAAACCGCATAAATGCAAAGAAGCATAAACTTCTCTGTCGTGAAGATGTAGCAGAACTTAAAGAATTCTTATATCACTGAAAACTGATTGACTTTCTGATCAATCACAGTCCAGTGATCTGCAGTGCTTTTGGATAATTGTAAAAAAACTGCAACCATACATTTATCTGCCAAATCATCTGTAAGGTTCTCAGTATGCCTGCAGTGCCCTATTCGGTGCAGCAATTGAAAATGAATTTGTGCAAAATTACATTCTTCCATCTTCTCGCTCCCACTGTAGCCTTTGCAGTGGTGAACCTTTGTGTTTTCTCATGCCTGGAGGAGCTCCATCTCAGCCAGCATGCCATTCTTCATTCTCTTCCCCCTGGTCTGGTTCTGTGTATAGCTTTCTCCTCCTACTTCATCATGCCTCCAGGGGCTGCCCAAATGTTTACGCAGGAACTTATCTCCCAGAACACAGGAACCTTCTCTATTAATCAGCTGTGGCTTTGCCTTCAGGAACCAGAGAGCATTTAGAGAACGATGCATGAGGAAAAACTGTCCAGCTGCGAGAGTGTAATGAGAGAGGCGGGCCTGTATGGACCGGGCGTGATGGGCCCTGGGCCTTCCCCAGATACCTGGATTGGGGAAATGTAATCATACACACTCACACTCCAGAGTAATTTATAGACTTAACCTTCTGAGGCTTTCGTTCCTGTTTAGCTATTGTGTTCCTGAACAATTCACTAATGCCGGTGGGCTCTGCACTCGGGATGCTCTTGGTGATTAATAGTTTAGCTCAGCTTTGCGTGCAGTGTGGCTATGCCCATTTTAATTAGGCTGCCACTGATGATAGATTCCAACATGCAGTCCTATTATGCAATCAAGTCCTTGTAGAGAATTGCGTGGTTTGAAGTTGTTAAGGTGTCATGCTTTCATGGTTAGTCACGGTGTATGATCACACCATTACCTCACAGTTGCCTTTTTGATTAAAATGAATTTCTTTTCCTCTCTACCTTGTTGCCATTTTTATAGCAATGTACAAAATTTGAAATATCTGTCTAAAGTCCTGTTCAGATAGGATTTATTTTCCATTTTTCTTGCACATGGAGACATGTCAAGATTATGGGATTGTTTCCCTTCTATATAATGAGCAGTAGAAATAACTCCCGGTAATATATACACGTTGGTAAAGATTGCATTATATCCTGAGGGAAAGAGGTTTTGTGCTTTTTCTTTAGTATAAAGGAGCTCCAGGAAGCAGTTTCTCCTTTTCTGTCGCCTCCTACTAAAACACATTGAGTTTAAAACCAGAACGAGGCGCTCTCGAGGTTTGTTGGAAAATGTTGAGTTCTGTGGAACAATGAAGCTTCCAGATTATTCCATCTGACCAAACAGTAAACTCAATAGATGAGTCAAGGCTCTACAATGATCAACAAGCGGAATGTCCTTGAATTACATGCAACGCAATTAATTAATTGACCGTTGACCCTAATGCTAATACATCATCAGAGATTGCACATGGCATCAGATTCGAATCCTCACAACCAGTAGGTTTGGAATCTGTAATTCATTCCGACTGGAGAAAATGGGAAAAAGCTTCACGAAGCCATGGCTGAAAGATAGCGCCTACTCAAGACATCATTTGCTTTACACTCCTAAATAACAGGATGAATGTGAAGGCGGAGGTGTGAAGCAAGATTGACAGCGTTCTATTACTGTATCTCGCAAGCGATGGGCACGTAGAGGGCAAATAATGATATGCCAGGAGAACTGACACACCACATCCTCCTGACCCCCTGCCGCCATCGCTTATTGCTGCCATCAGCCGCACGCATATCATGAATGCATCTGCATTAATGGCGACTCGGCGAGCAGAGAGAACGATTGTTATGATGGATGATCGAATCATCCAACTTATTTACTGACCTGATATGCAGGCGGAGTCAATGTGATCACTGCACCCCGACTCCTTTACGACACCTCAGGCTTCATCTGGTAAAAATACACACAACATTTACGAACATAACCTCAGCTTGTCTTACAGCTGATTAAAAACACTAATCCTCTGCAGATGCTCAGAGCTCCAGAGATTAACA
>NC_083461.1:19360570-19413070 GCF_030014155.1 Tachysurus vachellii | reverse complement strand
GTTATAAAATTCACTCTAAAATGGAATTTGTAATGTGTGTTAATCATTTATATTCAACTGTGTAGTCGATTCACAAAAAACAAACAAAAATATAGGTGGATTTATGCCATGCAGTGACCTCCTCAACCTTCAACTCCTACATTGTACACACACACGTACACACACACACACACATATGCACACATGCACACGTACACACATGCACACACGTACACACATGCACACACACGTGCACGCACAAACACATGTGCAAACACACACACACACACACACACACACACACACACACACACATCCCTTTCTGTCTAAACACTTCAGTCCCCTTAAAAGACCTTTTTTTTCTTTGCCCTTTTTCCTGCCGGTACAGAAACTGACCCGGCCTTTAAATTGCTTCTAAATGTTTTCCCGAGCACCCAGAGGAATTCCCAGTATGAAGGTGTTGTGACCTACAATTCTGCTCCAAAACCTTTCTGTACATCTGATGGAGTTGAAAAAAAAGCTCAACAACTTCAAGTGTGTGTTTCATCTTTTGAACCTGGAGAGAGAGAGAGAGAGAGAGAGAGAGACAGAGATCATGATCCTGCTGTGCTCTGTAGACTGGGAGAGTTTTACATTTTGTACATATTCACATTAAATCAGAGAAAAGCCGCTTCTGATTATTTATGGATTGATGTGTGTGTATGTAGTTTGTGGTAAACACATTGCTTTATAAAGCATTAGCTGCTGAGCTAAATAGGCCTTCTTGTGGTTAACGTGACATATTTCCTCCTGACGGCTGTCATCCTGCACTTATCAGTCTGCCTCAGGGGATAAAACAACTCAGACGCACTGTGTGTGTGTGTATGAGTGTGTGTGTGTGTGTGTGTGTGTGTGTGTGAGAGAGAGATTTTGACAGGAGGACAGAAAAGACTAGCATGAGTAAGAAAACCTTAGCGTAGCTCTGACCCCTTGTGCTAGTGAAGTGGCTGATGTTACACAACAGCAGGAATATTTTATTATTTCTGACAGTAAAGTGAGGAACGAGGGTTAGATAGAAAGATTAGAGTCATCTCTCTAAAAAAAAAAAGTCAGAGCCAGACTGAAAGTCTAAAAGCACACAGAGTGTCAGGGATAGCAATGCTCGCAATGCTCCAAACAGCTCCAATCAGTCGAATTGTCTACTAAAACTGTTCGATTACAAGTCAAAGCTTCTTTTGTTTCATCTCAAGTTTACACAAAGCATGCAATTAATTTAGCCGCTAGTCTGACGAGAGCCTTCGGGAACCTGGGCCTGCTTTAATGAATTATCCCTAAATCATTTGAAGCTGGAGATGCGCAACGAACCCAATCAAACACGACTGAGGTTGATGTACTACCACGTCTCGCTCAGAAATACAGTACAGAGACAGTACAGAGAGAACAGCCTGCAAATATGGATGCACTGTTGACCCAGGATACCTCGCCCAAAAATTTGAATATAAATTTCATCTCAGTGAGGCACGGTTCCATGCAATGCTAACATCTTTATCGTACGAGGACACGCTCAGAAAGGTGATTGAAATGCAAATGTGACCCTTTAAACAACACTTCCACCCTGTATGCCAATAGCACCCTGTATGCTAACAGCCCCCTGCATGCTAACAGCACCCTAAGCACTTCACCTGGATCTGGAGTTTTCCTCAGCTAATTACAGTTTATGGCTGTTGATGAACCGAATCGTGTTATCACTTGTCATGGTTGAGTTTTTTTTTCTGCGTAACGATCATCTTAGCGCTCAGGTTGAAGGAAAGTGTTAAGGTCTGACAGAAACAGGCTTTCAGGCTTCCGTCGGAATGGATTTGCGCACATCTTCCATTAGGCGCCTTTAGCAGCATTTCAGAAACAATTAGCATGTTAGCACTGAAGCTGTCACTCTGCTATAAAGCGACTGACACTTGGCATGCAGTACACGTAGCTGTAATTAGCTGTCAATGGAAAAAGGCATGATGGGCTAATAGACCTGCCAAACCACCAGCTGGATTCAGAGTTGAGTTTAATGCCAAAAAGTCAGAGTTTCGGCATGTCTCCAAACTTCAGTGCTGCTATTTGGGCGTTACACAGGTGGGGGCGGAGTCTAGCTAAAACAGGAACATGTGTTAGTGAAGCTGAATTCTGAAGTTGACCTTAATCACGTGTTTCTTGCGTGATTTAGACTTTAGTGAGGATAAGTGCGAAGTCTGGCACTGCCGAACTACAACACGTCACAAGGTCATTTATCTCTAGGCTGCAAACACACACACACACACACACACACACACACACACACACATAATCACATTATATATTAATCACAGAATAATAATCACTTAAATAAAAAATTAATATTGTCTGTTTAAAGTCACGTTTAAAGATTTTTTCCACTCGCACGACAGCAGTGAAGACACGTCTGTATCAGAGACGTGGGTTGAAGCAACTCATATACAGTATATCATCCTCATTACCTCCTTTTACAGTCTCCTCACTCGAGTAACTGTCGGCACTCCAGATCAAATAAGAAAACATAAAATCAGACTGTGTGCTGGATCAAGTGCTATTCTACGGTCTATGCTGCAGAATACTGAGATTGGAAGGAGTTTTATACATTAAACCAGTGATTAATGTGATCATTACTACCAGCTCTATTCATCCAGTAATATATGGAGTAGACTGTTAGTACGTTTAAACGTGGCTCATTAATAACCTGCTATGATGTCTTTGTTCAGCACAAAGCCAATTATACAGTGTTTTGTATCTCAACGTTTAAACGTTTAAAAAGTCTCAAACTTTTCTTTTCTTTCTTTTCTTTTCTTTTCTTTTCTTTTCTTTATGAACATAAATTTCCTGGCCCTCATGTACAATGCTCAATCAGCTTACTTTAACTTTATCATTATAGCTCCACCCACTTTTGACATTGTTATGCCAGCCAATTGGATGGTTCTTTTCGTAAGAATAAGCAGTGTGCTCGTATAGTGCTGAAACAGTTTGCTTTCTGATTTTTTAATTATCTGTAGAGAAATTTAAGGAATCAGATTTCTCCTTAGTCTTCAGGATCTTAATGTAGTTTTAGGCTTCTTATTAAGAGATTTTGTACAGGAAACGATCAGCGTGTTTAAAAAACAGAGAGTAATTGGTCCCTACTTTAGTCTGGAGATATTGTAGAGAGTCCAGGATTCATCTGAAATTACTGACTGATCTCTAAATCTCCAAGAAGTTCTTTGTAAGGACCTCTTGCATCTGTAATAGCGCATCAATCACTGCCATAACTGTGCTCCATTATCTATAAAAACACTTGGAATGCCAAGGCAGGCACTTTCAGCTCTCCTTGAGTTGCGTCTCAGATAAACGCAGCTGAAAAGACATGACATGCTGTTTACGAAGCAGTCATGTCGACCTTAGCAATGCGTGTCTTACCTGCATCACGTCTCAAACCCTGGACGTGATCTGACAGGTCCATGCTGATGATGAAGTGAGCTGAGGAGCTTAAACACAGCTCTGGTACTGTGTAAGGAGCACAGGTCCCAGTGTGGAGTAAGAGTACAGTGTCAGATGGTGCAGTGGGATGGATGAAGAACTGGTCAGTTCAGTGCTCCACACTAGTCACTGTAGTATGCATAGAAGCAGATCTGAGCGTGATGGAGCCCCAGACCTCAATCCCACGGTGGAATATATGGAGAAACGAGTGAAGTCTGGGTGAACTGAACTTCTGAACTTCTCCAGTAGTTCAGAAGACTGGTATAGCCGACCTCAGGGATCAGGGAAGACATTGCATCACACACTCAGCACTGTTTTGATCTTATATCTAACCCTGTATGTCCAGAAGTTTCCAGGAAGGTCAACAAAGCTGTAAGAAAGGCTTTGAACTGGTCGCTGTGGAAGTGAGAAAACGTCAGATTGTAGAAGAATTTCAGCTTTGTTTCATGAATCACACACAGTTATGCCAATTATTAATCAGAAGGAAGTTCATCAGAGAGAGAGAGAGAGAGAGAGAGAGAGAGAGAGAGAGAGAGGAAATGTTTTACATGTCATTGAGAAAGCAAAACATAACCACTTCAAACTGTACATTATTTATAGCTATGAGCTGATTTCACAGTTAAACATTACCTCTGGAATTGTTCCTCACCATTACTTCCTGCGTCCTGTTTCATCTTAAATGACAGCACACGATCGTCCTCCTTTCAACGCAAGGCTCTGCTAATGGAATCCAGCATTTAGTGAAAAAGACTTGCTGAAGTAGTTTGTGTCATTACGTCGAGCAAAGGAGACAAGCAAATGCTATTCACGTCAGAAAAGAAATGGAGGCTGAGCAGATTGAGAGATGCAATCAGATTGCCGGATTGCACTTCTTCTTGCGTACTTCAGAAATAAATGCGCAGGTGACTACGTCCTTGGGTATTTTTCTTCAAAATGGATCGAGTCAACAAAACAGACACAAGACAAGAGAAACTTCCCACTCAGTTACTGAGAAACCTCAAAGAATCACAAACTCCTCTGTCCTGATGACATCCCAAGACAGTTATGGATTTCCAAGTGACGCTGGAGACTCCTTCCATATATTTTCCATAAATAAACATCACCTTAAGCACATGAATAGAAACTTGCTATTTATGACAAAGCGCTGCACGTGCTCTCTGTACACATCCCTGAAAACGAGATTTACTATAGCAACAATAACTTTTTAACCGACCAGTCAGGCTGAAGCACTGAATGAGAAGGCAGGGTTTGATGCAGGTTGAAAAGTCAGGGGTTAGTCTCTGTAGTGAAAAGCCTCTGACTGGAAGTGATGGCGCCCTCATTAGCTTCCGGATCCATCTTTCATAAGCGCTCCTTCCCCGACGAGGTCAGATTAGTCTCAGCCTGACATTTGCAGTCGACTTCAACTGTCATCAATATGGATGAAGCCTTGTAAATGACATTACAGTCCTCACAGTACTAGAGTTTGGTGAGCACTCTTCAGCTTTTCATTGAGGGCTTTTATTATTGACAGGATTCAGAATAAAAGGTTGGACGATGCACAGCCGCCATCGACTAGCCATCATTACACCGGCCGGGGAAGATTGCTCGGCAATATGTTAACGGTGCATATAATAAATCAAAAGTTAACCCAAGCTGCTGCTGCTTCGTCGCTTTGCTTACAGAGGTGTTGATTTTCTCACGAGTGACTCATCGTGTTGTTAAGCTTCGTACAAGCTTCACTTCACTGTGCTGCTTATCACTGTGTTCGTTTGCAACACTCATCTGAGTCAGCTCATTATACATAAACGATTTCTAAAAATGACTGCAAACAGAAAGAATTAACACTTTCTTTTATTTAAAAAAAAAGATAATCACTCAATCAGTCCTAAAGTGTAGTGTTTTAGATCACAATCAGAGAGTAAGACGTAATGAAGTCATGAGACGCTAAATAGAGGTGATGAAACCCTAGTGTGTGCGTTTTCAATTTATTTCATCGACTTATTTCCTTTGAATGAATGAAATAAAGGCAGCGTGAACGATAATCTGACCCAGCGCTCATCTGCAGCACTTACAGACAATCTGTAACTTCATTCAGCAGTTGATCAAGAAAATATTCCTCCTCCAGATAAGCATCAGTCTCTTTAATGTGGCCGATATTAATAATCAATAATTTGTGATGAAGTCTATTGATGATGTTATAGAATAAATTTCACCCGAATCATAGAGTCAAAGGCTGAGAGGAATGGAATGAAATGTGCAGAGTCGCATGAACTGTGAATCAAGTGTCTGTGTGTGTGAGTGTGTGTGTGTGTGTGTGTGTGAGTGTGTGTGTGTGTGTGTGAGTGTGAGTGAGTGAGTGTGTGTGAGTGTGTGTGTGTGTGAGTGTGTGTGTGAGTGTGTGTGTGTGTGAGTGAGTGTGTGTGTGTGTGTGTGTGTGTGAGAGAGAGAGTGTGTGTGTGTGTGTGTGCAGCAGACAGCTCTATCTGAGGAAGAGCAGAACATCACATGAAACCGAATTAAGCGACTGGTGAAACATGCTTCAATTTGGACTTGAAAAGTTACAGCGCAGAGATTAATACACAACTCAATATATGTAAGATATAAGATTAAGTTTAAGATGCACTATAGATTAAAATGCAGAAAATGTATCATCATCATCATTTGGTGCATTAGTGAATACAGTGATAAACTATATTTATTTATTTAAGTGGTTAAGGCTCTGGGATGTTGATTGGAGAATCAGGGTTTAAGCCCCAGCACTGCCGAGCTGCCACTTTTGGGCCCTTGAGCAAGGCCCTTAACCCTCTCTGCTCCAGGGTGCTGTATCATAGCTGACCCTGTGCTCTGACCCCAACCTCCAAAGATATGTGAAGAAAGAATTTCACTGTGCTGTAATATAGAAGTGACAGGCTTTTTTTAAAAAAGGCCTCCTTCCTTCCTTCCTTCCTTCCTTCCTTCCTTCCTTCCTTCCTTCCTTCCTTCCTGCCTTCCTTCCTTCCTTCCTTCCTTCCTTCCTTCATTCCCTTCTGCCTTCCTTCCTTCCTTCCTTCCTTCCTTCAGTCCTTCCTTCCTTCCTTCCCCACACCATTTTGTGGTGTTTTTGTCCGTGCCGTCATTCCGCATGCGAGCCACGCATCATCACTGCGCTTGAGCAGCCAAGCCGTTATTACTGCTGAAATTCATTTCACCTCCATTAAGGATTATATAAAGCAAATCCCTCCACATTTCAATTTCAGCTAACATCTAATAGATATTGAGCACATATAGAAATACAGGATTATTAAGATTTTACCCATTAAAATTTAAGGCAATAAAAATAGCACAGCTCACGTGATCCTTTAAAACACATCATAAAGTTGGGGGAAGGAGACGATTCGTCCTTTTAGCCTTCAGCACAGGGTAATAATATAAAAATAACAGTCTCCTGAGGGATAGCTGGGTGGAGGGATTATTCAGATGTTTGTCTGAAGAAGCTTCAGTGAGTCTGTAAGTTGAATTCTTATTAACCTCTTCACTACATTAACCTGCTCATTCCGGCACAAATCCAGGCTTTTGCTTTCCAAAAAAAAAAAAAAGGTAGTTTTCCAATGCTGTTCCTTCCTGATGCCATATGGTGTTCAGTCGTGATCTTATTTGCTGCAGGATTTACATACAGCTGAGTTAAAACTCCAAAAAACAAACAGAAGACTGAGATATGCAGGCAAAGGACCTACAGAACAAGCCCTGATTCGTTTTTAACATCACACCACAGCACTGTTGGATCCTGCGTTCTGATTGGTCAGGAGACATCGATTAATTCTACATTTTATATTAATGCGCTCGTTCTGATATGTTATGGTTTCCATAGTAACATCTTCTTGACAGGGACGTGTCCTCATTGATGTTTCTGTCTTGCATTATATCAGTCATCAGCTGAACAGAAACATCTGGTGATCTGGAACAAAGCGAAAAAATTAAAAAAAAAGCTGAGTCACAGAGAGAAGTCATTTTTTGCTCTGAACTCATCATTCTGCATAATTCAGCTGTGATGCTGTTCCTCCATCAGGAGATTAACTTAGAGATGAGAGATGAGATATTTCAGATATTTAAGATATTTTCTTCGTGAGCAGAAGTTTCAGGAAATCAGAACAGCCTGAAGCCTTTCCTCTGGCTGGCAATAAAATCTGATCTACCGGCGTTCTGATTGAAGTTCAGGACCAGATCAGACGTGGTGCTGAACCTCCGACTGAATCTTCTCTGCTGTTTCTCTGGAGGTTTCTATTGAGTTTCACTTTTGTTGTAGTGCAGCTGTTGTGTCTAAGGTCTCTTCTCACACACACTCGCAGCCCTGGACCTGGAGCTGGAGCTTACAGAAGAAAAAACTCCTCTGTTGTTGTCCATATTGACAAAACCTCAGGTGTGGATTTCTCCTGACTCGCAGATTGTTCCACTATCTGATCCTGCACTTTAACTGATGCTTTAAGTCCAGTCCCTGCCTCTCACGCGGTGCGACTCCACTTCCTGCTGTGCCCCCGAGGCATTGCACTGAGATCCGCGGAGCCAACCGTGGGACTTTAATGGTCCATTAAGACCAGCGGAGTGTCTCAACCCTGCCATTACTGAGAAAGACGTGGATCTGCAGTCCCCATGGTCCATTTGTCACTTTACACCTCTCCAAGTGTGTGTTCTTAAATTCACTGCTTTATGACAGCGAGTGGTTTATCCTGGACTCCACTGAGTTGCCTTTTAAATTTATTTTTCATTACATGCTCCAGCAGCATGACAGCACACAACAATACACAAAAACACACAACAATACCACGATAAATACAACAACCTGAAAAACGGTTTTGTTGACAAGACCTAGCATCACAATCATACCATCAGCTAGCACGATGATCTATAACTATAAATACACACAAACTCATGAATGAAACCTAAACACAGAAATGTTTTCCACAGCTAACGCCACGTTTATGAAAACCATGCCGGTTTTTTATTTATTATTATGCATTGAATTATTTTTACAAATAAATTCATCAATTCTTTTCCTGTTTAGATGTCCAGTGCTTCATGTTCACAATACTACAACATGTAGAATTTCTTTAAACAAGGTACCTTTAATGATAAAGATTACAAAAAATAATTCAGCTTTTAAAACAATTTAAAGAACTACATAGCTGTTGTCCAAACTGAATACCTTCCTTCACTCTCTTTTTCCTGCCATCAACTCTGAATCTACAAGCTGCTCTGTGACAGTGGAGCTTCATTTATAAATACAAATCGAATGGAAAATGGGCTGGAATTAAATTTCAAAATTCAGAATAGACCCCCAGGGTCAGGCTCTTTCTCCATGCTCTCAGTAATGAGCAGGACATTTAATGGTTAGTCAGCATGAGGTTCCTGCCCCACACTGACCTGGAGCAGCCTTTTACAGTTGCATTCATCACTTTGGCAAATGTTTCTGAAGCTTGATTTTTTTCCAGAACATCACAATATTTCATCAGCAAAAGGCCATAACACAGTTTCACTCAGGATCTAGAGTAAATGACACCCAGGTTTTAGAGTAAAGACCACCCAGGTTTTAGAGTAAAGACCACTCAGGTTCTAGAGTAAAGACCACTCAGGTAATAGAGTCAAGAAAATCCAGGCTCTAGAGTAAAGTCCACTCAGGTTCTAGAGTAAAGAACACCCAGGTTCTAGAGTAAAGAACACAGGTTCTAGAGTAAAGACCACTCAGGTTCTAGAGTAAAGACCACCCATGTTCTAGATTAAAGAATGCTCAGGTTCTAAAGTAAACACCACTCAGGTTCTAGAGTAAACACCTCTCAGGTTCTAGAGTAAACACCACTCAGGTTCTAGAGTAAAGAACGCTCAGGTTCTAGATTAAAGAATGCTCAGGTTCTAGAGTAAACACCACTCAGGTTCTAGAGTAAAGAACGCTTACTTCTTTGTGAGGTTTCACTCGCTCACTCTTTACAACAGACCCAACACTAATTCCTTCCTGCCGAAGTCTTCAAATGATCCCTGTTTAAGACCCGAGCACAAAGCTGACCGATGCAACAGTAACACAAAGTCGAGCCCAAATGATCTGTGCATCTCCTTCAGCTCCTTCACTGCCAACACCTCACACCAGCATGACAATGTCCTTGAGCGTGATGAAGGAAAACCCTTCACACAGCCCTTAGAAAGGTCTGGGGATTGTGTTTAAGCAGCTGAGAAGAAGATGAAGTAAATATTAAGTGTAGGCTGGATTTCAGAAGTGAAGGATGAGTGATGTGTAGAGGAGGAGAGCAGCGTGTGCTCCAGGCTTTACTCCTCACTCCTGGGGGAAGGAGCTCACAATCGTCAAAGTTTAACTTTCCAGACTTTTAGGTTCGTTTTTTTCACCTTTTTCTGAAGACTTTGTGCTGAAAGCTGACTTTTACTGTCTCTTTAAATTTCACATGAAGACTGACGTCTTTCAGAATTTGTTCTTTGTGTTGCTTAACAAAGGTCTGTGTCTGAGTTACTAAGCATGATCGCTTCAATTTCCTGTTTTAGCATAGCTGACAATTTAATAATTTATTAAAACTGAACTGAATGAATTAAATTGAGTATGAATTCTACAAAAATCTTTTCTGTTTTTTTTTCTGTTTTTTTTGTGCCTTTATTAAGTTTTTGCTCTTTTGTAGTGTAAATAAGAATTATTCAGTCTTCATTCTGAAAACAAAAAAAAAATACAGAATGGATGACAATGAAAATCTGTGTGACGATTTAATTACAAAATATATTCCACAATAAAAACAGATGAACTCATATGTAGCCTGTTCTTTATTTACCTTTCAGCTTTGGATTAGAAAAGATTCAGTTTTGATTCAGAAATGTTTGATTTTTAAACTTAGCTTTGAAAAAAAAAACTCCTAAAAGATTTGGTTGTGAATTAGTAAAGATTCAGGTCCCTACAATTAGGATTTTATATTCATACCATTGATTGTTATCTGCATTTATATGCTTTGAATAGGTAGATAATTATTATTACTAATAATTCTATAATATTATTAGAATAATAAGTTGTAGAAGGCTTTGGGGGAACTGAATGATGTGTGTGGTGGGACGTGTGTGAAGAGGTTTTTGAAGATGGATGAAGCAGATCTGTGAGGATGTAGTGCACTGAGGGGACAGCAGTTTTTTCCTGTTAGCATAATCGTTTGAGATTGTAAAGACTTGAGAGCTCATTGTTGATAGCAAGCTGCTTTAATTAGACACACTAATCGGACGCCTGTTGTTCAGATTAGCAGGAGTTCACACACTAAGGCTAAGTCCCTTGAGTCAGGAGGAAATATGAATTGCTCAGGATTTTTTTTTCTTTTTTCTTCAAAGAGCCAGCACAACAAAACTATGAGGTGTGGTTCTTTAACGGATAATAAAATGGATTGGAGTTGAAATGGAAACTGCCTAAATAAAGAGTTATGATGATGGCTAAAGGGTCTGGTGTTATAAAATATTAGTAGATTATAATTTGTGAGGAATGATCAAACCCTAAACTGTATAATCTGTGATACACACACACATACACTCACACTCACCCCTCACCAGCTGTGTGACCACAGTACTTCACTTAATCTAACAGCTTAACTACTCTGCTGATGAAGGAACTCTGTGCAGAACATTTACGACCTGGGCATCTATTTGTGCTTAATTTAACTCTGTGTCTGTGTGTGTGTGTTTATGAGTGTGCAAAAGCAACACATTGACAGCCACTACAGAAAATCAGCTACACAAAGCTGCCATCTGTGCAGCAGTTTAAACACAGGGCCAGAACAATACACAGCCCACCATCATATTCTCATACTCATGTTATCCCTCTGTTGGATTTCCCCCAAGACAAAAGGAGGCTGTGTGGCTTTTTATAATGTTTAAACAGCGGGAACATTCAGCTGTGAAGCAGAAAAGGATTCATCAATAAAAGGGTAAAGAGTCACCTGTGAATCAGTAACAATTCAGTTCAGATACAGGAAAGATTCAGACCGGATTTAGTTCAAATTCAGTTCAGATTCTGTTCAAATTTCGTTCAGATTCAGTTCAGATTCTGTTCAAATTTCGTTCAGATTCAGTTCAGATTTAGTTCAAATTCAGTTCAGATTCAGTAAAAATTCACCTCTGATTCAGTTTAGAATTAGTTCAGATTCAGTTCATATTCAGCAAAGATTCAGTTCAAATTCAGTAAAGATTCAGTTAAGATTCAGTAAAAATTCAGTCCAGGTCAGTTCATATACAATAAAGATTCAGACCAGATTCAGTTCAGATTTAGTTCAAATTCAGTTCAGATTTAGTTCAAATTCAGTTCAGATTCAGTTCATATTCAGTAAAGATTCAGTTCAGATTCAGTATAAATTCAGCTTTGATTCAGTTCAAATTCAGTAAAGATTCAATTCGGATTCAGTAAAAATATAGTTCTGATTTTGTTGAGGTTCTGGTACAGAAATGATTTAGCAGTGAATCAGAAAAGATTTGGTTATGAATTGGCTCTGTTTCAAAAAAGACTTTTCGCTTTGAATCAAAAAATATTTGGTTGTGAATTGGTACCGATTCAGGACACAAAATAAATATTTATATATATATATATATATATATATATATATATATATATATATATATATATATATATATATATATATATATATATATAAATACATATAAATATATATATGTAATATTACTTAATAAATAATAAATAAATAACATTAATTTTAATGTTAACATAAATTTAAGTATTTTTATCAGCATCTATATTTTCTGAATCGGTAGAAGGACAAATGTAATGGAAAAAAGAATAAATAAACTGAGGTTAAATTACAAACTGTCAGCAATAATAAACTAAAGTCAGCCTTCATCTTATTTTTTTCTCTGAAAACAGACCTGTTCTGTAATCACATGTAATTTACTGACATAAAAACATGTTTCTGTGGCATTTTATTTTTCGTTTGAAAACCAATGTTTAGAAATATAACATACACAAAATCATTACTGCTCCACCATACAGTCTGAAATACACACGGTGCTGCTGTAACCCGCTTATCACTGCGGCACTCTGGACCTGGTCCCTCAATCCAGACCTGCCTGTAAAAGACTTCTGGAATGATCTGAATGATTTTGATATAAGCATGTGGGATTTGAAATGTCAGATAGTGAAAATGAAATTTTGAGATGATTCAGCGCTACACTGCGAGGTGCTCGTTTAATACAAAGCATCGTCTCGGACGTTCTGATCAGCTCCCTGAGGCTCAGAGAGTCAATAACACCCCCTCCTTCTTTATACACTGCCACAGATGGCTGCCATCTTTTCCTTTACGAGCTTCTCCAGTGTGAAAATGGTGGAGACGTGCCGTACGTAAAGAGCAAGAGGGTGAAAAATCAGCTGCTGTGGCAGTCCGGTGTCATACCGAATGATAGGAAATCTATTAAAAACTGTTTAGAGGAGTTTGTGATGTGATGTTTCACCTATTCTTAACATAAAGGCTATGACATTTTGTTTCTAGTTTTCACTCCTGATTTATTATATGATTCATTTATACAAGTTACTTCCTGTTCAGCTACGTTATAGCTGTGATAAACACTCATTTCTGTTTACACATCTCACATACATCACGTGTGTATGAGCTGTTACAACAGAAACTATAATGTAATAAAACAAGTGCATTATCTCTTCTGTCATAGAGATTTAATCTACAACTCTGGAGCAGCCCTTCACTTTTACAAAAGGATTTTGATGTTGACTTTTACTGTGTTCTGTAGAGTGGAGTGAAGCTGAAAGAAGCTTGAGCTTCTTCTACTATCATTGGGCTAATAACACTGACAATGAGACTACATTTGTTTCCAGGCAACATGGTTTGAGTCCAGCTTCCCCAAATGGCAAAGCACGTAAAGTACTTCGTTCTATTTAAGTTCTAAGCGTTTGGAGCTAAGAGCCTCGCGCTAATGCATTAGATGCCATAGGGTGTGTTTATCAAAGGCTGTTCAATGGCCACAGAGGAGGACAAATAAAAAAATCCATTATTCATTGCAGAAGAAGAAGCAGAGCAGTGGGTACATTCTACCTGTATTCTGCATTATTTTAGTGGTTTGATGTGTTTATCAGTAAAGAGAGGGAGAGTGAGAGAGAGAGAGAGAGAGAGGTGCAGTGGTGAGAAACGTCAATATGTGGCTCCACTGCTGGGAGAAAACCATCGGTTCCCTGAACTCAACATGTTACACCTCCAGGATTTTTGTCTACATCACACACACATTCCTAACACACAGCTTCCAGCTCCTCTTTTACATTAACTACACTTACTGCATGGAGTTAAAGCAGGGAGATGATTTGGTGTATCATGTACAGAAATAAATGAAGAAGTTGTTTCATTCTAATAGCATTACAGTCTCGAAGTTATCAAATCTGTCCTTGGATTTGTCACATTTGTATTCCATGTTATTGACTTTAGCACAAAACAAAAGCCTTGCAACAACGTGAGCGATTGTTTAGGTTCACTTCATTGACCATCAGCTTGTAAATCCAACAACCAACCACTGATTATTATTGTTCCTAACAACCAATCACTGATTATTATTGTTCATAAGAGCCAATCACTCATCAACATTTCCCCTAGCAACCAATCAATGATTACCATTGTTTCTGTTCAGAGTAGAAATGTAGCAACTCTAAATTTCCTAAAACAGACAAAAAAATAATAATAATTATGCTAAAATTATTGCCTGTATGCTGTTTAAAGTTGCTGTAACATAAAAACATTAGTCTATAACTAACTCTTTTCCCAACACGTGATTTTAAACAGATTAAAAGAACAAGCTGTTGTTGAATGAATAGTAAGCGGAATTAAATGGAAAAACGTGTGATAATAAAGAAACTGTCGTAGATCCAAGAGTTTGAATCCACCCACAAATACTTGCACTGAACAAAAAAACATGTTTGTTTACTGCCTTATGCAGCAGCTTGATAATTCTTCAAAAGGCACTTCAAAAGTGGGAACACCTCCACAAAGCTTGATAAATCTGCCTTTGAGCTGGAGAAAATCAGGTGGAAGCTGTTGAGCCTTGTGGGGCCGGGCATTAAAAACTCAACATTTATAAAAAGGTCAAAGTGGGTAACAAAAAAAGGAAAACCTATGCATCTGTGAGAATGAGAGAGAGAAAAAAATATGTATTTGTCATCCAGGGCTGTTGTCAGGCACCAATTTCTTCCTGTTTTCTCCATTTTGCTGCCAAAAGGCACAAGCACCATTTACTCTGTAGTGAACATCAGTGTGAATAGAAGCAATTCACACTGCAATTTGTCAAAGATTACAAGTTTTTATCATTAAAAAACATCCTGTCAAGATGGCACAGACTAAGACTGCCATGCTGTGAGCTCCGACTCAGTTTGCCAGATTCTTTTGCTTATTTTTTGTTTGTTTCGACTGTGGTTTAGAAATATTACAGGGGAACCATTTGTCTGGAGCTCTAGAATGCTACAGTAAAAGCACAACCAGAAAAGAGGAAGGAGAGCTGGTGTCCTCATCAGACTAAGACACATTCAAATTTATCCCCAGGTACCCAGCACTCTACTACCAAACGTTCAATCTGTAGACAAAAAGCTCTGCAAGCTGAGAGTGTATATCTCTCTCCAACAGGAGATGGACTGCAGCATTATCTGCCTTACAGAAACCTGGAGATCTGCAGAGATTCCATACTTAGCCTTTGAGCCCATGGTGTTCCCTATGTAACTTGCAGACAGGATGAAAGGCCTCTCAGGGAAAAGCATAGGACAGGGTGTGTTTTTTCAACAACTCCTGGTGTAATCGGAAGATTATTTAGCCCCCAGGACCTGGAGTACCTCATCCTTCTGTGACAGCCAATACTTGCTTCTAGAAGGAATTCACAGTGGATATTGTCACAGCTGCGTTCATCTCCCTGTAGCCAACACAGAGCAGGCACTTAAGTAACTGTACTGTATGCAAGCAGGGATCATAAGCAAGCAGGAAACCACACACCCTGAAGCTGTGAAGCTGAAGTCCGACCTCAGAACAATAACTTCAAAATACTTTCACCACATTAAATGCAACACACAGGGGAGCCAGGTAGCAGGGAATTAACAACATCAAACAAACACACAATTCAGAGAGAGCTCCTGCATCAATGCTGTGGAGGTTAGTATGAGATCTCCGTCTCTGTAGCAGATGTAACACAATTGTTCCAACAGATTCCAATGAATTTCCACAAGGATACAGACTCATACGAAGTCAAAGGTGTGATCTTAAAGTATGTGCAGGTGACATTTCTAAACTCTCCCTCTCCCTTTCTGTAGTCCCTACATGTTTTAAAATGTCCACCATTGTGACCATACTGAAGAAACCAAAGGTAACCTGCTTGATTGACTGCTACCCTCTTGCTCTGACCCCCATTGTCAGTAAATGCTTTAAGAGGTTCATCAGAGACTACATTTGCTCTGTGCTGCCCGTCTCTCTCGACCCACTGCAGTTTACAACTGCTCTAGTGACAATGCCTTCACCCTACACACTGCTCTCTCCCACTTGGACTAAAACAACATGTCTGTTAGAAAGCTGTTTGTGGACTCAGCATTCAATACCACTGTGCTCTGCAAGATTGATATAAAACTCCAGGCTATGGGTTGAACCAGTGCAGCAAGATCCATGATGACCTGTCAGGGAGAAATGATGCTGTCAAAAATTGACATAATCATCTCCTTCCTATTGACCCTCAATTTTGGAAACCCACAGGGCTGTGACCTCAGCCCTCTCCTTTTACACCTATTATTGTTTGGCCCCAATGTCATTGCTACATTTGCAGATGACACAACAGTGGTAGGTCTTCGGCGAAGATGTACACACTCTGACACAGTGATGCCAGGAAAACCCCCTCACACCCATCATCAGTAAGACCAAGGAACCTAGTTAGTGGACTTTAACAGACAGGACAGGAAGCACACAACCACAAGTATCATGGAGACACCAGAGGAAAAGATCAAAAGCTTCAAGTTCACTGTTCATATCACTGAGGACATACTTCACTCTCACTGTGGCAGTAGTGATGACAGCTCACAAGCACCCAACGTCCTTAAATCAATCTACAGCTGCATCCTGCCTAGCTGCAGCACTGCCTGGTACAGTAAAAGCACTACCCTCATCCTCAATGCTCTCCAGAAAGCGAAGTGGACAGTCCAGCACATTGTCTGGGTGAGCTTCCTTCCCTCCAGGACATCTACACAAGATTGTGTTTGAGAAAAGAAAGGAGGATCATCAGAGACTCCAACCACTTGAGCCATGGGCTGTTATTGCTGGTACCAGCAGGCTGCAGGAGAGATTTATACTGCTGAACTCTGACTAACAACATCACCACTAGCACAACCCACTCAACCTTAATCTGACTGAAAGATAGACGGATAACAGACTCTGATAGTGCTGCAGTGTGTCTCACATTCCCTCACTGTTGACTGCGTCATCATTATTCTCTGCTCCTTCGCATTCCATTTGTGTTACTATACACTGAACTTCTCACCTTCGCACTGTGTACATACTCTGTGTGTGTTTGTGTGTACTGGATTTTATTACTGTGCACTCCTTGTGCCCTATGTATTGTATTTATCTGATATTGTGTCTTACTATTATAGTGTGTAGACTGTAGTGTATGAATACTGTACACATCGTACAGGTGTTTTTTGTTTATATTGTGGTTTGTAGAGTTGTAAATCTATACAATTCATTACAGTTTCCATGACTACAGGAAGAATAGCAAGTTGTTAGTAGCACATCCTGTAAGCAACTGACAGTAAGAACACAAGGAACTGCTTATTTTGTTCCATATTTACCAAGACGCTAGAGCGAAGAAGAATGAGGTGCAGGTGGTGTGTATGGAAATGAAATAAAATGAGGATCGAGGATGAAACGACAAGTTTATAAAACAAGTGACGCTCAGAATGGACTGATTTGGCCTCGCCTAGTGTTTTCTGACACGGTGAAGAAGCTTCCGTCTTTGAATGAAGTACCCTCAGGTGTCTAATCTGCCCTTGACAAGTCCCGTTCATGCTAGGCTGGATCAGTGGTTTAAAAAGTGAACCCACTTGCTGCTAATGCTCTGTGCCTTATTGAGTTTAGCAATTTGATGTTTTGTTAAGAACAGGAGTCGGACATCATGGCTCCACACTACATTACGGCACTTGATTGAGTTTTTGTTTGTTTTGTTTTTTCCAGCAGCGTCTGCTGGCGTAGTTAGCCTCGCTGCAACCTTTATTGATCCCACAGCCATCCACATTACCTCAGGAGCAGGAGAACTGTGGAAAAATCAGCCACTGATGGACTTCTCTCAGAGCGAGCTCATTTCATTCATTTACGTCTTTATTTATAAAGCTTTCTGAAATTCTGAATGGTGCTATGCTAATGTCTGCGGCTCCAGAACTGAAGTGATAGAAGTGTCTCGATCATTCTCACCAATATTAGTGCACTTACAGTCCAGGTTATAGAGCTTTGGGTGGTGTTTTGTGTTTTATCGTGTTGTTTTTATTCATTACACACGTGATTTATTTATTTACCCTGAAAAACATAAATTCAATTTAGATCATCCCTACAGAGAGCCTGATTTTTTCCAGAAGATTCTAAAGTTCAGGTGTCATATGCATGTGTGTTTATTACTGAGCACTCTGACATAAGGAGTTTGATGATTAAATCATGGCTGAATCAGACGGGATACGATAGATATCAGGCGATACAAGCTTTAGGCACAACTATTTAACAGCCACATGTTTCTGCGTGAAATGAATCTCAGCCTGATGCAGTGTGTGTATCTTGGATAAAGGATGCTGACATTTGAAATAGGGCTTTAAACAACTGCTGAATGTTGTGGTTGGAATAAATCAGCTGGAGTCATGCTTTTAGTTGAACATAATTAACGACGGGGGGTGAAGAAGCGGAGTTACTGTTACTATAGAACACACTTATTTGAGTTTATTTTCCTCTAACAACATGTCCTATAATACTGTTTTAACACCACAGTGATAAATTTTTTTATTAGATTCTATTTGTTAAAGAATTACACTTTTTATTAGTTTATAGTTGTTAATTAAGTTTTTAATTTCTCGTGTTGTTCAAGAGAAAATGCAAACTCCACAGTGCCACGATAGAATTTCAGATATGGACACTGGAAGGAGTCTCCAGTATCAGAGGTAAAGCTGTGAAATTTAAGAACAGAGCTTATACTTCTTTGCAGTTTCTGAAACATTATTAAACAGATTATCTTGTTATATTTGCAAAGCTTTCTCTCACACAACTTTCTGTTATGTAAGCAGCTGCGAGTGAGGAACTTTCGCAGTGATATGTGGGTGGGCTGGTGTTATAGAACACCACATTAAAGCTCATAAACTGGACCTTATTGTACACACAGAGACTCAACACACTCCCGATTCCCTGTCAACATGTTTTTAAGCCCAAACATCGCATGCTGATTAATCGGTGAAAAACTTTCCTGTGAAGTGAGTCGCTTTTATTTTGCAGCTCCAACGAGAGCACTAAAATTGCCTCGCTCTTAAATTTCACTCGTTGTGGAGACAAAACGAACAAAGAGAATGAGGAAAGCAAAGACTTTTTTTTTTGTAAGCAAAATGGTGTAGCCTGACAGTTGATTAGCTTTTCTTATTCTGTTGTGTAGAAATGTTACACTGATATTCTAACACACACCTGCTGGCCTTTTAGCTGCGTTGGAGTTTACTTCTTCTGAAACGCGGTTTGAAATTTTTCAGTGTGAAGCCGAGATGCTGGAGAGCCACCTGTTCCTGGAGCAGTGAAAAGCTTCTCCGAGGACAGAAAGGACTCTGTAATTGGATTCTGCACGCTCTTGGCATTCTGGCCCTGTGCCTCTATTTAGCCACATTGTCCTCTTTTATTTATTCACGAAAGCAAGGACGAGATGCACTAAAGGTGCAGACCTTCACCGGTGGCCTGATTGTCTGAGATTTCCTTTAAGTAGAAATTAAACAAATAGACTTCAGGTCTCATTATCATCATCATCATCCTGTTTTCCTTCACTTTATTTCTGGAGTCACATTAGGATCTAATTATAATAATAATCAATAATGAATAAAGCCCTCAATATCCAACTGATAGAGAAAAAAGAATAAATGATGGAGTACTGGAATGAAGTTACGGTTAGCCGAAGTATATAGATTATTACTGATTCCTCTCCACACCACATGAGGTCACCATCAGCAGGACACAACCTCTTTAGCTCACCTGATTTCCATCATTTCTTTATTCAAAGGCACCATAAAGACTGCGGCTGTAGCTGAATAACTGTGTGTCAGTAGTATGTCTGAATACTCAGCATTTATGAAACAACAAGAAAGAAACACCCTGATGATCTACTGCATCTGTGGAGATTCTGCAGGATGGAGCCAATGAACACTTCACTATCCCATGATGCAATGGGGCTTGTGTGGAAGAGCTGGCAGAAAGCTACTGAATCAAATGTAGTAGGCTGTAGGAACGAAATTGAATGCTGTATGTACTGAATCAAATGCATTAGGTACTGAATTGAATGCTGTAGGCACCGTTATCAAATGCTGTAGGTACTGAATCAACTGCTGTATGTACTGAATCGAATGCTGTGAGTACTGAATCAGAACACTGTAGCTACAGAATCAGGCGCTGTAGGTTTTGAAATTAATGCATCAGGTACTAAATCAAATGCTGTAGGTGCTGAATTGAATGCATCAGGTGCTTAACTGAATGCATCAGGTGCTGAATTGAATGCATCGAGTACTGAATTAAATGCAGCAGGTGCTGAATCAAATGATGTGGGTACTGAATTGAATGCATCATATACTGAATCAAATGCATTATGTACAGAATCCAATGCATACACTTGCTCTCTTTTATGTTGTAATTCCGAGCTGTTTCTTAAACAAGTTTTTCTTCAACTCTTTAAATTTGAAAACAAAAAAAATCTTTACATTTTTAAACATTCGATAAATAACCTCGGGGATAAACTCAGCCAAACTCTCTCACTGTTTTGTCATTAAAGAAGACTAACAACACTCTGTGAGTGATAAGAGGTTTTTTTATCTTTAACATGTCGAAATGTGTGGATGTGCAATTACTGAGAGAATCTGTAGCAGTGGAAGAAAGGAAAAGAGTTAGGTAATTAGCAAAAAGCAAAAAATTATGCAATTAGCAAAAACACGTTAGCAAAGCTTTTGTTCTAATCGCTGAGCATAGTTTTACTGTGTCTTACCATAGCAAGAGCTATGCTACAGCTAAACCTGCATGCTGCTGCTTCTTTCTTTTGTTTCTTTGCCTTTTTTCACGTTGTCTGAGTGTTTATTCCCAAATGAGATGTTTTCATTGCTAGTAATTAGCAGTGCTGCTTTGTTAGCATGGTGTCAGTATAGGAGGCCACGATGATTATATGAATGATGTGTGGCAAAGATGATGGTGATTTCATGCTTCAGGGCCTCTAAACCCACACACACACAGGAGAAGGGGTCGTCATGCATGCTAGTGCTAGCAGCATGCTCCATTTAATTATTTATTAAACACCACACTGGAGATTCCAGCTGTCTCTGCTTTCCTCCGGCCGTGAAGTCGTCAAACAGCGTTCTCTCTCTATTTTGTCTCTCTCTATCTTTCTTTATTTCCTCTCTCCTGATAATCAGCGTATCTCTGCGCTATCTGAAATCAATGTGCTCGTCCTCACACCGCTTAACAAACTCATCACGTACTCCACATGACTCCACGTGTCGCCGAGACGCATTCAGGCATTCTTCCTTTCATACAGCGCTACTGTACACCAGATCGACGTATTAAAAAACGTGATTGCAGTTTTAGTCTGATCGATCGGAAGCTGAGTGAAGAAAACCGACGACGGCCAGCTGTTTGTTCCGTCTGCCATCTTTCGCTTGATTTACGTTGGGAAAGATGCTTGAGTGAACATTGACAAAGCTGTTATAATTATATCCACATCCAAATCAGAGCAAGAAACAAACACACAGAGCTTTGAGTCATCGGATTAAAAAAAAAAACAACAAAAAAAACTTTGCAGCTTTCAGACTTTGTCCCTCTTGCTGGACGTTTTGAAGCGTTTGTGATTTCAGACCTCGGCGTTATTGCGTTTTTTCTTATTAAAATGTCACCAGGCGCTGAGATTAGAGCTGGAAAGCAAACCTGATGGTCGAGCTGATGCATTGTGGGTATTCGTGAATCTGACGTGTATGGCGCAGAGCCCGGATTGAAGCCTTGTGAAGCCGACTGGAAAGCTGCATGACGTGGATATGTGAGGTGGAGGAATGAAGGTGGAGATCAGACAATCCGGCCTCATCACATCAGCCAATCACGTAGCAGCAGAAAATCATGCAGATGCAGGTTAAGAGCCTCGGTTCACATCAAACATCAGAGCAGGGGGAATTTGAGCTCAGGCTGCTGGTGTTGAGATCATTTCACTAACTGCTCGTCTCCTGGGGGTTCAGTGCGCAGTGGAGTTTGCACAGAGCGCTTACCAAAAAAAAAGCCTTTAGTGATGAGAGAGATCAGAAGAGAGCAGCAGACCTGCTGGAGCTGACAGGAAGACTACACTATCTCCAATAACCATGCCGTAGACCTGAGGAAAAGCATCTCACAACCTTCCAAACCCTCAGGAACACAAGCACAACTCATCTTCTCTTATTCCATCTGCGGTTGAAGTGTTCAGATGCTTTTCGGCTCGCCAAGCAGGGATCATGGAGGTGACAAATCAGGCAAATGATGGTGTGTGTGTTTGTGAGTGTATATATATATGTGTGTATGTGTGTGCGTATGTTTGTGTGTGCGTGTGTGTTAGTGTCTATGTATATATATGTGTGTGTTTGTGTGTGTGAAAGCTAGAGAATCTGAATTTTCTGAATGAATGAAGAATTTTACTCTTCATTAACTCACGCAGTGATCCCTCTTGCCTTGTGGATGTGGGCGGAGTTATACTGTAAGAGGCCACACCCACCAGATCTGAAATGCTTTCTGTTCAGAAGAACTTGGTGTTAATTGCATTGAAGCTCAATTATGAGTGAAGCTGCAGCAGTACAGTGAATTAATGTGTTGTTATTTTTCACGCTCAGGTTGTAGCTTTCTTGAGAAAATAGTTTCTCAGCTGAAAGCTGGAGTGAATGTGATCTTGTCCATCTTTAACGTCTCTCTCTCTCTCTCACACACACACACACACACACACACTTTCTTTTATTACACACACACACCTGACCCGCAGCAGTTAGCAGTGCTAGCTCTTATGGACAAATGTGTCAAACGCATCCCTTTAGGGTCAGACATCACACCACACACACACACACACACGTCCATCAGAAATGACGTCTTCACTATATATGCTATCATCCACAGCTTAGAGACTACAACCTAAATGTTCAAATATTCCTTCATGTTCTCTGCTTATGATGTCTTATCTCATCCCCTGGTTTCTGTCAGATAGAGAGAGAGAGAGAGAGAGAGAGAGAGAGAGAGAGAGAGATGAAGGTGAAGGTGATGCTCTAGTCCACAGACACGCTGCTGTTTTAATGAACTTGTTCCTTTTAATCTGTTCTGGATATTGCTCCTGCAGGGCCTTTTGTTCAAACACACACAGGGGAGAAGAGTGAAGACACAGAACACAGCAGGAATCAACCACTGTTGATCAAACAAACATTAAACAAAACAAAAGAGAACAAAATTGTCTGCTGTGGAAGTAAAATATTCTTCTGAAAACTAAAAAAAGAAACTATCAAATTAAATAAAAGTAAAAAAAAAAAATTGAATAAACAAACAAACAAAGAGTATTTGATAGAAATGATAAATGTTACTTAAAGTTCTAGAATTATTTTGGGGCTAAATTCATTCACCCAAAAACCCAAGCATTCACCCCAAGCCCAAGCATTTACCCCAAGCACAAGCATTCACACCAAGTCTAAGCATTTACCCCAAGCCCAAGTATTCACCCCAAGCATTTTTTTTACCCTAAGCACAAGCATTCACCCTAAGCCCAAGCATTCACCCTAAGCATTTTTTACCCTAAGCCTAAGCATTCACCCAAAGCCCAAGCATTCACCCCAAGCATTTTTTTTACCCTAAGCCCAAGCATTCACCCCAAGCATTTTTTACCCTAAGCCTAAGCATTCACCCCAAGCATTTTTTTTACCCTAAGCGCAAGCATTCACCCTAAGCCCAAGCATTCACCCCAAGCATTTTTTACCCTAAGCCTAAGCATTCACCCCAAGCATTTTTTTTACCCTGAGCGCAAGCATTCACACTAAGCCCAAGTATTCACCCCAAGCATTTTTTACCCTAAGTCTAAGCATTCACCCCAAGCCCAAGCATTCACCCCAAGCATTTTTTACCCTAAGCCCAAGCATTCACCCCAAGCCCAAGCATTCACCAGAAGACTTCACCCCAAGCCCAAGCATTTACCCCAAGCCCAAGCTTTTACCCTAAGCACAAGAATTTACCTTTTCATTTTGGCTGCAACACACAAAAAACTGGACAGCGCCATCATGTTAGTGAAGTGTAAACTAGTCTGTGCTGAAGATTACCTCTGACACTGGAGACTCCTTCCTCCTTAGCAAAATCTATATCATTCTCACTTTCTAACTTTCTGCTTTAATACGCATGGTCTCAGAGTGTTTGATATGATTACTATTCCTCAAGGCACCAATACACTGTAGGATATTTTTATTTACAGGAAGATCACTCTCTATAGTGATCGCTCACTAAATTGGCAGCTCTTTTGATGTTTTCATGTTGTTTTCTTTTCACATTCGCAATTTCAGCAGCATAGAAAACAGGCAGCAGCACTTTGCCTTTAAGCGTGATGTTTTGGCTGCGGTGAAATCGAAATTGAGGCATCATTTCAGCACAAATTGTTTTCTCTTTTCGCCCTCTCCTCAAATCATTTATTTGCGCAGATTACTACAATCACTATTCCAATCAGATTTCTCTAGACGCACTGCTGCTGGAGAGCGGCGCTGTGGGGAATTCAGCAGAACGCCTAAGTGCATTAGTTTGAACATTTGCACAGAAGAAAAAAAGAAAAAACCCCACCTTTCTTATATGACTTAAAAAAAACCCAACAGGAACCCAAATCACTCTAAAAGTCTACAAAGAATTTATAAGGAGATCGTAAATATTCTTGCATAAACACTGGCGACCATCAAAGATAATCATCATCCAACAAAAGATGTTTTGCAGGAATAAGCCGTTTTTCCGTGTTTTTAAGTAAAGAACACGACTTTGGGCAGAAATATGTCTGCTATCTCATTTGGCAGGTCATTAGAGGCAGTTACCATGGAACACATCGATCTCGTTTTTACAATCTCTTCATCTCCTTCATTCCAGCATTGATCAGAGTTTGAGCAGGTGCCAGCGTCTTTGAAAACCCTCTGGAAAACGTCCTGGTGCTGATGAAAAGGTTTTTATTTTAAAGTATTGTTCAACATCCTAAGTCTAAACCAGAGACAGCAGAAGGTACGTGTTTTTATGTTCCTCCCAGATCACTGTAAAAAGTTTATTTATCGCAGACGTCCAACACCATGACCCACATAGAGTTTCCAGTTCATTACATCTTAAGTAAAAGTAAACTGTTCCTCTGAACACATTTTCCTCACATTATCCCTGGAAAAGTCTTCTCTTAAAACATAAGCTGTGGCTGACCAACAGATCTATACATACACTTTTGAAAGTCAGCTAGCATAATATGCTAATAACTAGCAGACTGCTGAGCTGTGGCTGCGATACATCCAGCATGTTGTATATCCAGAATGATTTAAATCCAGAATGAAGTGCAGTGATGAAACGAATGTCCATCATTGCAGGCAAATGAATGCTCCTCTGTGCTGAGAATAAAAGATCTCTGGAGTTATGTTGCTCTGCTTCAGAAGATTGATAAACATTCAGTCATTAATACATGAGAGATTTTCACAAACACAGCAGAAGTCATGCTCTCTTTATTACAGTGTGCAGAGCTTTTAATCAGGACAAAGTTACAGATCTGCCTTTTTCCAGTCTTGTCCAGTTTGGGGTGACGGTCTGTCCATTGGAGTTCCTCCACTGGAACCTGACGTGGTCTTCTTCTGCTGAAGATCATCCAGCTCAGGGTTTAACCCACTCTAACATGCATTTCTGCTCATACCAGAAAAGTGTGTAAAGAGTGACTGAGTTAGCGTAGCCTTCAGAACCACTCTGGTCTTTCTCCTGACCTCTGACCTCTCTCATAAACCATTTTGTCAGAAAAATAACCTTGTTTGTGTGAAAATCCCAGAAGATGTCACACTGCACCAACACCCAAGGTTAGTGAGACCACGAGTTCCAATGTTGGATGTGAACGTGAACGTTCTTGACCTGAATCTACATGATGATGATCTGCATCGAGCTGCTGCTACGTGATTGGCTGCGTGTGAACAGTGTCACAGGGCTTATCGACCGTTGGTGAACCTCACCGTTTTGCAAAATCAATATGTTTCTGCTCGTGTCACTAGAAGGAATTTAATCTGAGATTAAGTGCAATCAATACATATCCGTGTCTCTATAAACAAAACCTAAGGAATTCAGAGGTCACAAACACACCACCATCTCCCACCAGAATGTCCTCTCCCTGCACCTTACAGTCTCTACCACCAACCTACCACCACTTCCTGCCCCTGAGAACAAAGACAGTCAAATTACTGGAAGAGTTCATCTAACAGGAGGGGGTTTGAGGTTTATTATACGAGCACTGACCACCAGCGTTCCTTTAATTAACTCTGTGAGATGTCAGTGGAAAAGGATTAGATTAGCCGCATGCTGAGAGAAGAGACAGAGCGAGGATGTTATGAGCTTCATGGAGACACATCGCGGGAAGTTCGGATTGGGAATTAGACCCAGAACGGTGTCACTGCGACTAATTTAATAAAACGCTGAAAGTAGGAGGAGTTTATTTTATATACTTTACATTGTATAGTGATTGTTCTAATTTCCCGGAGTTACCATAGAAATTAGTAACAACAAAAATGTGACATGCCGTCGTTTTAGGTAAGCAGGAAGGAGGCGTTTATTTAACGTTTATAGAAGGAGTCTCCATTGTCAGAGATAAAGTTGAAAGATTTTGTGGATTTTTGGTGCTTTATGATTAAAAACATTAGAGGACCTGCTGTTCACTCTGGTGACAGTAACTCTGCTTCATCACCCTGGCCTTCTGTAGATTATTTTGCTGTAACAGAAGACTGTGGAGAATTGTGTGTGTGTGTGTGTCTATATCCATATATCTATAATGTGTGAGCTAATGTAAAGCTGTAATCATGCTGTAGGAGCCCCAGTCAGATAGTAGATGGCTGTCACTCACAGTTCTAATTAGACTTTTCCTGCAGCTCTAGCTCTCCTGCCCACTTTTCTAGGCCTGGTCACATTCACACCTCCTTTTCATTTCATTACATTTCCATCTATAGTGTCAGACATGTGCTGAGCTGTCAAGATGATGATACTATCTTAATCAGGTTAGATATATATATATATATATATATATATATATATATATATATATATATATATAAAAACATACCGCAGAGAATGGGTTTCTCACTCCGACTTTCTGTACATCTCTCTCAGAGCTCTGTGTGCTTCTTCTCCCCACGTTAACTGCCTCTAGGTGTGTTTGTGTGTGTGTCTGAGACGTTTTAGACTAAACTGTATTTAAGATAAAATCTTTAGCCATTGTTGCAAGGTTTCATCTCAAAATCCACACCGACACCTGAAACTAGCACCAATAATTAAAAAAGTAGCCATTCAGTATTAAAAAAGAGACACAGTTTTCTTCTTCTCTTTCTCACTTTTCTTTGTGTGGGGAAGGAAGACCATGCAGTTCATCAACCACCCCATAATTCTTCTTTCCCTTTCTAAGTCTATCAATATATCTCTTACAACACAAACATATCTGTTCATCACACACACACACACACACACACACACACACACACACCCTCTGCACTCACACCTTCTCTTTCGAATATAGATAATTTGCTTAAAATCAAGATCTGATTGGCTATGGAGTATTTTTAAACCAAATTAAATTGTACTAAAATTCCTGGATTTCAATTAAAGCGCATGTTCATGTGATTCATGTGGGCCTGTATTAGATCTTGTTTGTTGCAGTTCACATATTTGACCACTTGGGGCATTAATAACTGTATGGCTTTAACTGAGGCTGTGATCATTAGGCAAAATGGTTACATAACATCTAGAGAGTTGATCACTTGTATTTAAGTTAAGATGTAAACGAAGACTTTATGATATATAAACGGTTGAACTCTACTCCTGGGAATATAGCTGTACAGATACTTCCGTTGCCATGGAAACTTTGACTGCATCTTTCCCAGTGTTCCTTGTGGATGTGGATGAGGATGGCAATGTGGCTTTGTTCCAACCTACCGTGAGCTGAGATGTGTGTGTGTGTTTGTGTGTGTATCTGTTGCATTCTCCTCAATCCCAGCACCAGCAGCTCCACACTAGAGCCCTGCACGGGACTGTTTTTATAAACCCGCACCCGCTCGCTCCCGCTGAATTTCTGACCAGGACCGCCTGCACCCGCAAGCTGCGTGTTCCACTCCCGCCCGCACCGCAATGTTTGTGTCCACTCCCGCGGATTTTTTCTTGATTTTTTCCTCAATATGTCGAGACACAGTGGTTGGATGTGGCAGCGCATCTCTCACATCAAATGTACCAAATTTAGCAGCTACGTTAACAAAGTGCTGAACTATGTCAACAAAGCCATTCCCGGCAACAATGTCATACGGTCTAATATCTTTACAGCAAAGTGCGACACATTTTTTCCATAGTATCTTGCTTAACGTGAGCAGGAAGTGCTTTATTGGAGAATGAGAGCTTGCTTTGACCACTGAAAACTGTGCAGGTATGTCGCCTCAGGCCAGACGTGCCAGATTTATGTTCGTTGTAAATTAACACTTTTGCACATTTATTGCAACTTACAGTACGAAGTTTAACTCTTTCCCATTTTTTTCAGTGACAGAATTGTGTCCAGATGTCTGACTTGCCTTGCTTTGCTTTTGTCAAGTAAACAGCCGCTTTAATCTTCTTCTCAATGTCATGTATTGACTCCATTCTTATTATTAGGGTACACGCCAAATCCCACCGGGTCCCGCGGATCTCCCGCTAAATTTTCTGACCGCACACTCGCGCCCGGGGCAAAGGTGAAACCGCCTGCTCCCGTGAGATTTGGAGCCCAATCCCAATGCAGCCCTCTACTCCACACATCCATCTATACACTCTCACACTCTGGGGTTTGCTGCATTAGTTTTTTTGGAAATTTCCATGCAGATTTTTTCAGGTTTTCACAGTTTAAGTTTGAAGGTCGCAGTGATGTTTGTTTTTGTAGATTCAGTGATGATGACTGATTTTCCTGTAGAGGCCTGAAGTATCACCGGAGCTCTGGAGTGACGAATATACTGTAGATTATTATGATCTGTAGCATCATGAAGAGTGATGCACATTTTTATAGCCCTTTTTACTAAATCCTGCTGAGATGTGGATCTTTAGAACAATCTTTAGTTTCTAGAGAAACTGTTTGATACAAAGCATTGATGCTGGAAAATACTTCCTGTTAAAATATGGCTCCTTCTATTCTCCCTATCATCAGGTTTTAATCCAGATGATGCCACAGCCATCTTCAGCAACATTTTGAAGCCTGGTGTGCACTTGGCGTGTCTTGTGTACAATGAAGCTCCTTTAATTTACTGTTACAGCTCACCTCAAATTTCTTCTCTGAGCACAAAGACGGCTAACCTCAGGGTGAATCATAGAGATGTTCAAAAAAAAACAACCCAAACTGTAGAGCGTATGTTAAACAGCACAAATGGTAAGGTGAGAAGCTCAGGTGGGCAATGACATGCTGCGGTGTGTTTTCTTTCGCAACCTTTCTAGACTTAAGTAGAGTGATACAATGGGAGACATCAGATGAGCAGATGTTCTGAATACGGCTCCATTCACTGGATACAACTAAGTGTTATGTTCCCACTTTCTGGGAGATAAAGAAGAGCATACTATTAAAAAAAAGATGAATAAAAGGAAGAACAAAAAAGCATCACACACAAAGCCCGAGCGAGAGCTTTATTCACAGCCACAGTGCAGAGCTCAGCTTCGGAAAAAAACAAGAGTCTTTTTTCTTCTTAAATTCCTCTTTTCTACTGTTTTTCTTCTTCTTTTCTTTCACTGAAGCCAAACTTTGTTTTTTTTCTCATATTTGCAGCACTGAAAATGACCAAGTAGAAAGAAAAAGTGTGAAAGAATGAAAGTGGAAGCAACCTTAAAGGACGTGTCATTCATCCATGAAGATCCAAGAGCCCAAAGGTTTCTGAGGGCCTTCGGAGGTCAACATTTCTTTTATATTTCAGTGTGTAATGTAGTGATGAATGATCTGGTAGGATGAGATTATACGGTGTTAAGATTTCTCTCAAAACTAAAGATTTTCACTCAACTTGTGCTCTTTTAGTAAAAGCGTATAACAAAGCTATGAATAAAACAAACACAGCTTGATATAGATGTGTAGCACAAATAAGGTCAAGGCAATTAGTCATGTTGGGATCGTTACTTCACCACCGTGGCCTTCGGCTTGTCATATTGAAAGGCTACGGCTTTATTTCTGATGAGAAGTTGACAGGCCTGGTGCGTTTTAGTTGGAGAGCGCTAATTAACACAATGGTCATGATGAAGCTACGCTCGTGTGAGGAGTAGAGATAATTCACTGATGGGGGATGTGGTAGCTTAGTGGGTAAGGTGTTGGACTACTGATCAGAAGGTTGTAGGTTTTAATCCCAGGTCCATCAAGCTGCCACTGCTGTGCACCAAAGCATGGCCCTCAACACTCTATTGTTCGACTGTGTAAAATTATATATATATATAATAAGTCGTTCTGGATAAGTCAGTCAAATTGCAGAAAAATAAATGATGGGTACATTCTCTTTCTAGCATTTTGTGTGTGTGTGTGTGTGTGTGTGTGTCAGAAAATCAGGTGGAACTATAATGACCTTCAAAAAGTCGGTGATGTATTTGAGTGTAGAGTGTAGACTCGGTCATGGTGTCGTTCTGTAGTGATGAGGATCCTAGTGGTGTGGTGTGGAAGTGTCAGGTGAGATCCTCAGCTCTGTGCCTGATTCCACATCAGCTCTGGTGCAGATCAGCAAAAGTGATATTTAGGTTTTGATGTAAAAAAAAAAAACATTTACTGTGACATTACAGAGCTAATACTGGTGCTTCGTGTGTGCATTGAGTGTTCATTGTGTGTTCATTGTGTTGACATTGTGTGTTTATAGTGTGTTTATTGTGTGTTCATTGTGTGTCCATTGTGTTTACATCGCTTGTTTATTGTGTCCATTGTGTTTATATTGTGTTTATTGTGTGTTTATTGTGTTTTCATTGTGTGTTTATTGTGCGTCCATTGTGTTTACATTGTGTTTACATTGTGTGTTCACATTGCGTGTTCACTGTGTGTGTATTGTGCATATATTGTGTTTATATTGTGTTTATACTGTGTGTTCACTGTGTGTGTATTGTGCATATATTGTGTTTATATTGTGTTTATACTGTGTGTTCATTGTGTGTCATTGTGAATGCATGGTGTGTATTGACATGAGATCTGCTGAACCTTTGCTCCAGTCATCATGCACTTCACTGAAGAGTGAATGTGTACACAGCCACGTAGAATAACCTGATCATGTGGCAACCCTCTAAAGACACAAACTCATACATGCGCACGTACGTACATGTACGTACATGGAGGTGGCCTGGACCCCGTCTCTCTCCTCCTCGTCATATGTTCATGATGTACGAGACGAGCGTGCCTGATCTGCCTTTGATAGCAGCCTTTGATGTGCGCTGAATCGGAGCTCGGTGCATCCTCTTAATCAGACTTCACACTGCTGTGGCTGTCGCAGGAATAAACACACGGCCACTTAAGGGACACAGTGAACAAGACATAATGAGCACCTGTCACAGTCTGTGCTTATTCCTCTGCCCAAGCTTAAAAAAACGAATGCGGCAAGAAACAAAGACACAAAAAACACACTCAGTCACCGACACCAGTGCATCCCAGTCGGTAATGTCTCTTATTGGAGGAGAGAAAGAGTAGGAGACATTTCACGGTTCAAGGTTTTGTTGGCTTCTTCAGGAAGCCTTTCACTCATTCTGCCTGTCTGCTTGTATGCTTGTCTCTGTCTGTCTGTCTGTCTGCCTATCTGCTTGTCTCTGTCTGTCTGTGGTCTGTCTGCATGTCTGCCTATTTGTCTGTCTGTCTGCTTGTCTCTGTCTGTCTGTCTGTCTGTCTATCTGCTTGCCTCTGTCTGTCTGTGGTCTGTCTGCATTTCTGCCTATTTGTCTGTCTGTCTGTCTGCTTTTCTCTGTCTGTCTGTCTGCCTATCTGTCTGTCTGTCTGCTTGTCTCTGTCTGTCTGTCTGCTTGTCTGTCTTTCTGTCTGCTTTTCTCTGTCTGTCTGCCTACCTGTCTGTCTGTCTGTCTGCTTGTCTCTGTCTGTCTGTCTGTCTGTCTGTCTGTCTGTCTGTCTTCAATGTGGAGCTTCAAGTTGGATGTTGGATGAAATGATCTTCAGTAAAAAGCTGATCAGTGATGCATTAAGGTGCAAGTAGAAAATAAAAACAAAAAGCACTAGACTTTTCCTCTTGTTTAATTTTTAATTTTAATTTTTTTAAACACGCTTTGTACAAATGCTCCACTCTGACTGACGTTCAGCTGTCACAGCTGTAATCACAGCTTCGCTGTATCCCAGTGTGTTTATTCAAATTCATAATTTTTACAACAACAGTCAATTTCTTTGAAAATAATATTATTTCCTATATCACACTGGAAGGAGTCTATAGTGTCAGTGGCTGGAACTTGACTTCTTTGCAGTTTCTCAGTAAAAGGATAAGCTGAGATTTTCCTCTCAGAATAAAGAGAGGCTGCTGAGGGACACTGTTTATATCTAATAGAACGGAAAAGATAACAGGAAGTTGTTCGTTAGATGCTACATGTAGCTATAACTGTATAAGAAGTACAAAGAGAGATGCTCTTTATTATTAAGGCTCTGGGTTGTTGATCGGGGTTTAAGCCCCAGTAATGCCAAGTTGAGACTGTTGAGCCCTTAAGCAAGGCACTTAACCCTTTCTGCCTCAGGGTGATGTATCATGGCTGACCCCGTGCTTTGACAGTCAACCTCCAAAGTTAGGACATGTGAAGAAATGATTTCATTGTATTCTAACAACATGCCCCTGAGTGCTTTATTTCTTACTTAATGTACACAATAAATAACAGCAGCTGCTTTATGTTAGTAAAGTTAGTGATATGTATATATCTGAGATACACTTTGGGAAAATAATAATCTAACAAATTGGCTTTTTTTTGATGCAGTAGAATTTCCACGCTGGGCCTCGGGGTAGCTTACTTCATATTCAGCACCGTGCTCTCTTCCATTGCACATTACACCACACCACTAGTGTTTTTTTTATTTCTTTAGCAGGAGGCATGAACACTGTTCATACTTCCAGGTCTCTTGGTGCTAAGCCTTTCTAATTAGCATTCTGCTAGCACTCCGACTCCAGTAGAAGGGTCTGTACATAACAACCCTCCACCACTTCTGATTGCATGAGCAGGAAAGAACCGTGCTGCAAAATCCCCAAGCAGAGGGCTAGCACATGTTACCATCGCTCTAAATATATAGTATAGTAACTTCATCTACATTTAAATAGAGAGCTAGAAATAGTGCCGAAGCTCCAATATTAAATATTTCAGACTTTCTTTGTTTAAATATTTGAATTTTCAATTTGAAAAAATGATTGTTTACTGTGCTCTTAGACATTTGGGGTCCAGTATATCGTCGCTGTCGGGCGGAAACCTCGTATGTCCAAATTTGGTCAATTTCATATTTTTTCACATATCGAAGCTTTTGTTCAGTCCCCACGTGGGTCTGTTATTTTCACAAGTTATTAACCAATCTAAAGTCTTGAAAATAGCTGGAGCACAAATCTCATAACTCCATTGGACATCTCAACTGTCCACCTCTTCCTCACTCCGCGGGAGAGCTTTGCGTCATATTTCTCCTCAAGAAGAGTCGCAACGAATCAACACGTCTTCTGAGGTAAATGTCTTCAAATCACTGGGCTCAAAGAAAAAAAAATCTTGACCCCCGCTAGTTCTGGTGCTCGTCTGAGGACAGGAATGTAGCGCAAGACAATCCACTGCAACGCGGACTAAACCCTGTGCACTGCAGATAAGGTACGGCGTTTTTTTAATTTCTTGAAAAGTAACGGTTTTGGAGATACGAGGATTCCGCAGGACAGCGACGATATACTGTATATTGTGGATGTATACAGTGCATTGTGGGTATATTGTGTCGATACATAACACATTCAGCTCATTTGCAGCAGATTTAGAACTTCAGCATCAGATCCACATGGAGTTCAATGAGAAACTCTTAAACCCTGAAAGAAATAAAAGTAGTTTCACTTCCGTCCAACAAGCAGGTGTTAGAAGCAAACGAGACGCCGCATTCGCACAAATGTGACAGCGGCGGATTACGTGACACCAGCAGCCATCTATTCTCCCTGGAGCGAGCTGATCGAACACGACACTTTAATTCGGCCCCGGCTCAAAGTGCGCATTCCTCGCCTCCGTAAGAGAGGAAACAGTACACAGCTCTGCTCTGCCTGCCTTCCGCTCCGCAGCCTTCTGATTATTCAGGAGAACAGGAAACAAAAACAAGCCAGTCGCCGTAAAACTGGAGACCAAACCTGTCAGGTCTTTCACAAGGTTTCCACTGAACTCAGCCTCAGCCCCAGCCTTCATACACCGACTTTACCATGATACTCAAAATGATGAGCTCCACGTAGATGAGATCGTGTCACACACTCCCACCAGCTTCAGCAGAAATAACAGATTTTTTCAAATGGTAAAATTACACTGTCTTGAAATTGCACAAGAAAAAAATATGTGCAAAAAAAATTCAAATTAATTATGTAAAAATAAATAAATAAATAGAAAAATAAATAAATTAATTAATTAATTCTGTAAAGAAAAAACAATAAATCAATAACTGTTGTAATGGAAATAAATGGATTAAAAAAAAAAAAAGAATAAATAAATAAATATGAGAATAAGTTAGTCAAAAAAAATTAATTATGTTTTTAAAAAGCACATAAAACCAATGCATAATTTTAAATATGAAAAAAGTGAAATAATTTGCCAAATTCACACGAGAGTGAATAATTCGTGACGCTTAAAATCACACATGAAAAAAGTGATGTGAAATAAATCAATCAATAAATGAATTTTATGAAAAAAAAAGCTGTAACCCGTGTCAAAGACGCTGAGCGCAGACGTGTCTGCTTGATAACAGAGATATTCTTTATTATACACCAGAGCACTCATGTCTTTTCTGCACACAATTAAGATCTTTTGTGTACCTGTGTCTGTTAATTATTCTGTGAGTCCTTAATAGCAGTAAACACGTGTCTGCGATCGTTGTTGCTTACTCAGGAATTCAGAAGCAGGGAGCGTGAGAAATGTGTACTGCATCATCCAGCGCTGCTCCGGAGCTTCTGTGCAAAAAGGTTAACGTTTTTTCAAATGACTTTACTACAATAAGTGTGAATCATGCATCAGCCGTGCCTGCCAGGCACACACACTCACACACACACGCGCACGCTCCATCCTCTAGCGAAATAATCCTGCATATATTAGACACATCATGCATGGATTCTTGCGCTGCGGAGTGAGGTAGCTGTATGTAGGGAGTAAAACACTGAGGCTGGTGCACTGTTCTGTTCACAAACTCCACTATAACAACGACCTCACACTGAAGACTCCTTCCATAAATCTTAAATAAACGTTTACTTAAAGAAAATTTCACCGTAGTCACATTTTTCCCCTAAATTTCTTCATCGTTTTCCGTAAAGGAGCTGTTACTATGGAAACCATAATTGTACGAATAACTTTACTGTAATGTAAACCTGTCGTGTGATCGTGTTAATCTTCTGACCAATCAGAACGCAGAATTCACCATCAACATGGACAAAAGCATAAAACAACACAGAGCTGCGTTCTATCTTTGTTATTATTATTATCATTATTATTATTATACTTTTTTTTTCACATTATTGACCCATCTAAGCGATCGTCACATCCTGGAGGTGTTTTATATCTTTTCTGTGGCAGATGAGACGTTATTTTGATCAGTGACAGCTTCTCTACAGGACTCCAAGGAAAACAAGGCTGTAAAAAATAAGGCTGAAATATGTCCAGTAGATGTGTTCAGCTCGAACGCAGTCACTCGGGACAACGTGACAGACTGTCAAAATCTGACACGTGTAGCTTTCACACAGCACAGCAAAATCTGATAGAAAAAAGAAAGAAAGAAAGAAAGCAAGCAAGCATGCATTGTTTATATATTTAAAGCCTGCATGCAGTTTTTTTTAATAAAAGGCGATATTAAACATATATTGAAGTGTTTATAAAGATTACTGACACGTCCTCTGTACCATCTGTTCTCTTTCTCTTTTAATTCTGGATGGATAAAATAACACATTTTACTTGTTACCCTTCAGTCGTTTACCAACGTTTGGTAATAAACTCTACTGAGGGTTCATATTTTTGTATGTCTTTTTTTTTAAACTCAACAACAGGCACATGAACCTTAACCCACTCAAAAGTCATTAAAAAATCATCACATCACATCTATTTCATTTAAAGGTATTTGTAATGACAGAAATTTCTGTGGAACATTTTTTTTTTTTTTTTGCCAGGGATTTACTTTTTCTGTTTCCGGATTTTTGCTTTTTACTTTTCATACAAATCATTTTGTGTATCGTTTTTCAGACCCCCGAGGAACCACTACAGTCTAGAGTAGTTTTAAATCCAGCAGCTAATTGTAACTGCACAGTTTGTATTCCCTAAAGGTGTTAGATGAAGCACCACAAATGCTTTATCACACCACATATTGTACGCACACACACACACACACACACACACACACACACACACACACACACACACACACACACACACACACACACAGCCTTCTGAATTTTCTTGATCTGTTTATAATACAAGTTTCTGTGCCGCAGAGTGAGTCTCTCTCTCTCTCTCTCTCTCTCTCTCTCTCACTCTGTTCCATCTATCTCTCTCCATCTCTCTCACCTTGATGAAATCTAGTTGCATTTGGTTGGAAGCTGGTGTACGAGGGTAAAATCAGACAGAGAGATCTATTGATCTTGAAGCTCTGCTCTAAAGCTCCTGATTGGTAATGGGCTCCTAAGCTGTCAGTCTGGTAGTCAGAAGGGTCTTGCTCGTATCTGTTATCTTTGCAATTAGCTGCTGAGAAAATCACCTGAAGTGTTAAATAATACCAAATGTTCAGCAGGACGACATGCAGCATGAAGGAGAAAAATAACTTTTACTAACATATCATTCTAGGACTGGCTGGAGAAAACCTGCAGTTGTTCAGGCGTAGAAGTAAACAAATGAAGCAATTTGCTAAAGTGCTTCAATCACTAAGACTACCGTCTTTAACACCTCCATCACTAACACCTCCATCACTAACACCTCTGTCACTAACACCTCCATCACCTCTGTCACTAACACCTCTGTCACTAAAACTTCCGTCACTAACACCTCCATCACCTCTGTCACTAACACCTCTGTCACTAAAACTTCCGTCACTAACACCTCCATCACCTCTGTCACTAACACCTCCACCACTAACACCTCCGTCACTAACACCTCCATCACCTCTGTCACTAACACCTCTGTCACTAAAACGTCCGTCACTAACACCTCCATCACCTCTGTCACTAACACCTCTGTCACTAACACCTCCGTCACTAAGACCTCCGTCACTAACACCTCCGTCACCTCTGTCACTAACACCTTCGTCACTAACACCTCCATCACTAACACCTCCGTCACTAACACCTCCATCACCTCTGTCACTAACACCTCTGTCACTAAAACCTCCGTCACTAACACCTCCATCACCTCTGTCACTAACACCTCTGTCACTAACACCTCCGTCACCTCTGTCAGTAACACCTCCATCACTAACACCTTCGTCACCTCCGTCACTAACACCTCTGTCACCTCCGTCACGAACACCTTCGTCACCTACGTCACTAACACCTCCGTCACTAACACCTACGTCACTAACTCCTCTGTCACTAACACCTCCATCAATAACACCCGTTCACTATCATCTTCGTCACTAACACCTACGCCACTAACACCTCCGTCACTAACACCTACGTCACTAACTCCTCTGTCACTAACACCTCCATCAATAACACCCGTTCACTATCATCTTCGTCACTAACACCTCCGTCTTTAACACCTCCGTTACTAACATCTGTCAATAACAACTCAGTTACTAACATCTTCGTCACTATCACCTGTCACTGACACCTCCGTCACTATCACCTTCGTCACTAACACCTCCATCACTAACACCCCCGACACTATCACCTCCATCACTATTACCTCCGTCACTAACACCTACATCACTAACACCACCGTCACTAACACCTGTCTTTAACACCTCCATCACTATCATCTCAGTCACTAACACTTTCGTCACTAACACCTCCGTCACTAATATCTCAGTCACTAAAACCTCCGTCACTAACACCTCAGTCACTAACAACAGATTAGAACCTGTGCACTCACTAATATTATTAGTGATAGCGCTTTGTAACAAGAGGTAGAGTTGGAACTTTTCTGTGTTTGTGTGTGTGTGTGTGTGTGTGTGTGGACAGTGTCATCAGCATTTCCTATATTGTGTGTGTGTTTGTGTGTGTGTGTGTGTGTGTGTGTGTGGACAATGTCATCAGCATTTCCTATATTTTGTGTGTGTGTATATACAGTGTCAGTAACAGGAATAGATAGAGAACTAATCTGATGTAACATGTCTGCGTCTATGTGTGTGTCTGCATCTATGCGTGTGTGTTTGTGTGTGTGTGATATCATCTACCACTCTGTCATTTCTCCTCCTGTATATAAAAGTAGATTTGACAAGATCTCATTGGCAGATTGATTGTGTTCTTAGCTTAAAACCTTTTTAGACAGAACCCTAAACTTTATGGTTTTAATGCATATGTAATCATTAGTCCAGATAAATTTTGCTCTTGTTGTAGTTTTATGTTGGTTACAACATAAAACTACATGTTGGTAAGTTTGTGCATCATTTCCCCTCAGAGCTGTTTGCCAATGCTGATAGCGATGCAGTGGGATTCATCCTTCGCTTTATCTGTACATAAAGAGACTGATGCGGCAGGGCTTTAGTGCTTTAGTCTGTCCAGCTCTCTCACCTCATCATATCTACACTCTGCTCAAAACCTTCAGCTTCCAAAGCTTCAGCATCAGTTAGAGAAGCTGTGATTTTCAGCAAATCACTGTCACTTCGTTCACATACTTACAGACCACACTGCAGATTCTTCTTTGACTGTTAGAAGACAGTTTCATTTTTATACCTTTGTGAATGCTACAGTAAGAGAGAGAAAAAGAAATGAAATGAAAGACAAACCACTGTGTGTAAGGGCAGGGTATCAGGGTTGAGTTTACAGTTGGATCCTGTTAGCTACATGGGGTTAACTAGCATCCATGCTAATGAGTTGTAACATATTTGTATGTTCGTCAAAGTGGACGTTGAGTATATATGGGTTTGTTGTTTTGTCTGGAGCCACATACAGGACAGGGACTTGTGTTAGTGGTGTATTGCTCTATTGCTGGACTCATGTGTTCCTGCAGTGGAGCGAGTAAACTGTGGATGGTGTGATGCTCAAAACCTCAGGCTCTGTGGCTGAAAAATAATTCATGTGGAAATTTACCCTTTCATATGTCAGTTCTCTCGTGTCTGCCAGCTATGAAATAAAGATGAGTACAGTTAGATAATGAAGCGCTCTGTTAGCCGCTCAGTGGATATGCAAGAATCGAGAAGAGTGGATTTCAGAGTCATCACACATCATGTAAAAGAAGAGAAATTTCATATTGCATCGTCTCAATTTCATCACACAGTCAAAGAATCACAGGAAACATATGTCCATACGTCAATTTAAACAGAACATGGTTATTACTGTCCTTCTGCTGAACGCGGCCATCTGTGCACTCGCGCTAATTTACTCAGATTATAGGATTAACTGGAACACGAACAAGCAGCGGATATGAGTTTGGAAGCTGGAATGAAGTTTTCCTGAGGAGTGAAAAGTGCCACGAGGTCCACTGATAACATAAGATACTCAGCTTTGGTCTGATGGGAGAACCAGGCTCCATTGATTAGCCCTGCATTTCACTCCCTGGCCTCCAATTTAGCCTTTCATCTCTTTGTATTAGAAGGTGTAAATACTGAGAGGTTTGTCATGACAACTGAGCATTAGCAAAGATTTCGAGCACACGTATACTCTCGTAGTCGATAAACCTTGCTGGACACAGATGTTTTTCTTCTCTAATGACTCCCATTTTAGTCATTTTCTTTACATAAACATTATGTTACATTTATACTAAACAAATTCTCAATTCCGATTGGTGGTCAGGTGTTGATGAATTCTCTGTAGCACATCAGCTCTGACAGTAGTGCAGGTTTATATTAATCCTTTGTGCTAATAGGTTATGGTTTCCATAGTAACAGGTCATTCACTGGGACGTGTACACGGGATGTGTACGGTTTAACAAGATAAGCTAGAAATTCTATTGCCAGAGACTTCTTCAGAGTTGACGAGAGAAATATATCTAAATGAAATATGCTACCTATACAAAATGTACAAAAAGGTGCTTGAGAATTAAGATAATATTGCACATGATATGATATTGCACATGGTATGATATAATGTGATATTGCACATGGTAAATATTGTAAATATTGTGGCCATAATAATACAGTGATACAGTTGGTGTTCAATGTGTCAGCTCTGCTCTCTACTGAAAAGGGGGGAGTTTGACACTGGTAGAAAAGACATCCTGTTGCATTCAATGTATGTCATTGGTGGTCTTAGGCTATATGGCTAAATGTGCTCCGGTAGGACTACAGTGTCGTATGCAGGGGGTGTAATGCGTTGTCAAGTATACTGAGTTTCCTAGGCATTCTCCTCTCAGACAAACAGACAAACCAGAGATTCCAGCTCCACATCAACAACAGAGCTTGCTTTCACAATAAGCTTGTTGAGTGTGATAGCATCGGCTGGCTTCAACCTGCTACCCCAGCACGCTACAGTGTAGAAGATGATGCTGGCTACCACAGAGTGGTAGAACATCTGCAGCATGGTTCTGCAGAGATTAAAACACCTGAGTCTCATGAGGAAGTACAAGGGACCCTGACCTTTCTTGTACAGTGTGGTACAGGAGATACTGACCTTTATTGTACAGTGCAATACAGGTGACCCTGACCTTTCTTGTACAGTGTGGTATAAGTGACCCTGACCTTTCTTGTACAGTGCAGTACTATTAACCCTGATCTTAATTGTACAGTGTGGTACAGGTGACTCTGACCTTTCTTGTACCGTGTGGTAAAGGTGACCCTGAAATTTCTTGTACAGTGCAGTACAGGCAACTTTGACCTTTCTTTTACAGTGTGGTTCAGGTGACCCTGACCTTTCTTGTGCAGTGCAGTACAGGTGATTGACCTTTCTTCTACAGTGTGGTACAGGTGACCCTGACCTTTCTTGTGCAGTGCAGTACAGGTGATTGACCTTTCTTCTACAGTGTGGTACAGGTGACCCTGACCTTTCTTGTGCAAAGTGGTACAAGTGACCCTGAAATTTCTTGTACAGTATAGTACAGGTGACTCTGACCTTTCTTGTACAGTGCAGTACAGGTGATTGACCTTTCTTCTACAGTGTGGTACAGACGACCCTGACCTTTCTTGTACAGTGCGGTACAGGCGATTGACCCTTCTTCTATAGTGTAGTACAGGCGACTCTGACCTTTCTTGTACAGTGTAGTACAGGCGACTCTGACCTTTCTTGTACAGTGTAGTACAGGCGACTCTGACCTTTCTTGTACAGTGTAGTACAGGCGACTCTGACCTTTCTTGTACAGTGTAGTACAGGTGACTCTGACCTTTCTTGTACAGTGAAGTACAGGCTACTCTGGCCTTTCTTGTACAGTGTGGTATGGGTGACACTGACCTTTCTTGTACAGTGTAATACAGGCGACTCTGACCTTTCTTGTACAGTGTAGTACAGGTGATTCTGACCTTTCTTGTACAGTGTAGTACAGGTGACTCTGACCTTTCTTGTACAGTGTAGTACAGGCGACTCTGACCTTTCTTGTACAGTGTAGTACAGGCTACTCTGGCCTTTCTTGTACAGTGTGGTATGGGTGACACTGACCTTTCTTGTACAGTGTAGTACAGGCGACTCTGACCTTTCTTGTACAGTGTAGTACAGGCGATTCTGACCTTTCTTGTACAGTGTAGTACAGGTGACTCTGACCTTTCTTGTACAGTGTAGTACAGGCGACTCTGACCTTTCTTGTACAGTGTAGTACAGGCTACTCTGGCCTTTCTTGTACAGTGTGGTATGGGTGACACTGACCTTTCTTGAACAGTACATACAGTATGAAGATTTCTGTAAGGGGACATTTTTTGGAAGGAGTCCCCAGTGACAGTGATAAAGCTGGACCTTGAAGTTTCCACATCTTCAGGACAGAGGATTTTACACTTCACTGCACAGTGACATGACAAGCTGCGATTTTTTTAATACAGAGAGAATAAAGAGAGGCTGGTGAAGGTCTAATTGTTTATTGCTACATGAAAGGAAAGTAAATAACCTCATTAACAGCATTAAACAAGTATGAAGTAATTCTTAATTGATGCAAATGTGATTATTTCTGTGGTGACAGTAACTCAGTTGTTGATTCTTTTCTTGTAACCAAACCAGAGCAAAGTGTAAAAGTTCTATGAAACAAATTAATTCCCAGGGCAGGTGTGAGAAAAATCCCAGATGGATCTCTGGAGTTCTTCTCCTTTTGCTGCGTGCCATCGAGCCCTGAGAGACAGACAGCAGACGCTGGATGCTATCAGGTCTGGAGATGTAATTTGTTTAATGGAGCTGATGGATTCCAGTTAGAGAGAAGAGCCCTGACATGACTGAGACTCTCGTGATTAGGAGATGCTTAGATCCAGCTTATTACCTGTGCTGCCATTCTGCAGGAATCTTTCTCCTCTGATACCCTGCTGAACCAAATCAATTTACAAAGCGCTCAGAAAATCCCTGCCATTCCTTCATAAAATCACATGCACAGCTGACCTTGAGAAAGGAAAGCTCAGACCTTTCTTTTTCCTCAGGAACAGCTCATGGAGGTGTGTCTCAAACAACACTTTTCACTACATTGTACTGCACTATTTTCAGGGATTTATCTGAGAAAATGATGTCACATACTGTAGTGCCAAATAATTCATCCACAAAATACCTTTTTTTAATACATGTTACTGAATACGTTTCTCCAGTGAGATGTTTAGCTTCATGTTAGATAATACAATATAAAATAATATAATGTAATATACTATAACGTCCTGTTAGGTATGAAATAGATTACTCCTCTCCTCACAAATGGTCCTTATTATTTATTTAGATTGTTTTTTAGGGGAATCTGCTCTTTAAAACTAAAGACAATGAAGTGTGTTCAATCGTGCTAAGAAGGTTCAAACCATACACAACAAACACAGATTACTATAATTATAGAATTATCACTTGAAATGTTAGATACATACATATCATTTACTGATAAAATTATAATCACAGCAGTGAGCACTAACATGGCAGCTTTTTAAAATACACAATACATTAAAAGATGGTTTCAGACTGCATTAGATTCTTCTGCAGTGCATTATTCAGAGAGCGAGAGAGATAGAGAGAGAGAGAGAGAGAGGGAGAGAGAGACAGAGAGATAACTGATGTGTAAAAAAGAAACAGAATTATAGAGTACATCTGTGTAGAGATACATTTCGCAGCATGATGTGTAATTATGAAGTGCTCTTTGTGTAAGTCTGATTAAAATGCTGTTTTTTTTGGCAGCGTGGTTTTCTTTTCAGATCAATTATATCTGAAAAATAAATGAAGAAACAAACAAAAAAAGGATTTTTAAAAAAAGCAGCAAGGACAGAATTGCATGTCTGATGTCATTTTTCAAAATTGTATTCACCGTTGTCTGTCAGCAAAATGATGTAATGAAAAAAAAGGATTTATTTTATAGATACATTTCCAAAAACAAAAATTCTAATAATAAAATAATCAGAAAGAAAAATCAACGACAAACTCGGGACTCGAGCCAATCACAACACAGCAAGAAGCACAGCGTCAAATATTCATAAATATTTATTTCTACAGATTTCTAAATGAACAGAGCGTGTTTACAAAGCAGGCTGTGTAACAGATGATGTATTTGTGTAGATTTTGTAGATTTTGCTGTAGAGACAGCAGAGTGTTTTAATAACCAGCTTTGAGAGTTGTTTAAAGTGATTCTCTGGCTTCCTTCCACCATGGAGATGTAGGAATGGTATTTTTGCTCAAACTCAGTTCATACTTTAGTCTTTTTAGTCTGCTACAGTTCAAAAGCCACCATTAACGGCTCTGTTTTTCCTGTGAAGTTTTCCGTTCGATCAAAGTTCAGGACATGCTAAGCAATGCAAATGTTATGGAATGATGTTTAAGTGTTTAACTTCTGATTTAAACATTTTGTGAAAAGACGGACGGATGTTGAACATTTCTGTCTTTAATAACGTTTTTAGTTAGAATTTATTTTTTAAAAAACATATTAAAGCTACCAATTAATCAATGAAATGTCTGAATGAACGTCATTATTTGATTCATTTCTCAGCTGTTTATTCCAAAAGAACTCGTATATTAGATTCTGAGATTTTTATTCAATCAAAATGTACCATTTACTGAAAGAAAATTTGCCGCAGGAACGATCCTGTTCCTGAGAAAGTTAGTGCATCTTCCACATGTATTTATTAATAAACAGCATCACCAGTTTTTGTGAGAGTCGACTATGTTCTGGATATTGTTTGCAATTTTTCCTTGAGCACTAACATATTAACACATCAGAAAAAACGAAGCAATGTTCTGTTCTATATGCTCATTTTAACACCTCAGAAGAAATTAAGATATGTTCTGTTCTATATGCTCACATTAACACCTCAGAAGAAATTAAGATATGTTCTGTTCTATATGCTCATATTAACACCTCAGAAGAAATTAAGATATGTTCTGTTCTATACACTCACCTTAATACCTCAGAAGAAATAAAGCAATGTTTTGTTCTATACACTCACATTAATACCAGTTTTATACGCTCCTTCATGGTTCATGTGTATGTATTATAGCCTAGTGCTATTTCATTGTACGCATCGTTTCTTCACTCTTTAAAGGAATAGATCACATGCTTTCTATGTGAAAACCCAGAATGTTCTTTACCTAGAAATGGGTTGTCATGTTGGTGATGGTGTGGCATGATTGAGCAGACCTGAGTGCAGGGATAAAGAATAAACCATGGTTTATTTGAGGAGAACACAACAAAATGTCACTCAACTTAAATAAGACACTTGAAAACTAAATAACATGTCTAAAACAAAAACACGATAGAGGTTACTCAGAACATAGAAACAAAACATAAACACGACAGCACACAACGGCAAACATGGCACAGTTGTGAACAATGACTTGACAAAGAGTCGACACATGAGGAGGAGTATAAATAACAAGCCACTTTAGGGGTAATGGGAAACAGGTGAACTCATACAAGACATTATCACATAACAATAAACAACAATAAACCTTCCAGCAACGTCCCAGTCTGTGATGCATATATAAGTCCCAGTCTCTGACGTATATATAATTCAAACACAGTATAAATTGTGTTGGTCAGAGTGAAACCCCTCCCTCTTTTTGAAGTGATTCATCATGCCAGTTTGAATTATTTCACGCGTTTCATCAACTCTTTGATCTTTTCTAAAATACATCATTCATAAACATCTCGCAGTGTGACGTTACATTTATACAGAGATAAATCTCCACAACACGTTCAAGGGTTACTTGAAGAACCATTCACATTTCCTTTTCAACAGGTTCTACTAGTGAGATTAGAGAACCCAGTGTTCCATCTAGAACCCCACAGAACCTTTCTGAGTGTAGATCAGAGCCTATAGAAGGATCAGCTAGAGATGGAAGACAAGAATCTTTTTATTTTCTGATGTTGCTGTTGATACTGAACCCTTTGTTACCTGTGTTTCGTTACTGATGTTAATCTGAATTTAATATCCATTCGATATGCTTTTCTTTAAAGCTATAAAAGCTAAAATCACTGACCATGTAAAAAGAATAAACATAATATGCAAATAATTAATAAATAAATATTTGTGTTGATTATTGTGGGTTGTGTGGAATGATGATGATGGAAGTCAGTGGTCTTAGTAGTTGTAGTAGTTGTTTTGGTGTTGTGTTGAAGTTTGTTCTGTATCTGTTGTGTATGTTTGGTTGTGTTGTGATATGTTGTGCTGTGTTGCATATCACTTGTGTTGTGATATGTTCTGTGTTGTGTATCTGCTGTGTTGTGTATCTGTTTTGTTGTGTATTTGTTGTGTATGTTTTGTTGTGTTGTGATATGTTGTACTGTGTTGTGTATCTGTTGTGTTGTGATATGTTGTGCTGTGTTGCGTATCAGCTGTGTTGTGATATGTTCTGTGTTGTGTATCTGCTGTGTTGTGTATCTGTTGTGTTGTGATACAGTATGTGCTGTGTTGTGTATCTGCTGTGTTGTGCTATGTTTTGTTGTGTAAGATTTGTTGTGTTGTGATATGTTGTACTGTCTTGTGTATCTGTAGTGTTGTGATATGTTGTGCTGTGTTGTGTAGGTGTTTGTGTTGTTGTGCTGAGTTGTGTATGTGTTGTGCTTTCTTGTTGTGTCCTGTTGTACTATATTGTTCTGAGTTGTGTGTGTGTATGTGTATGTGTTGTGCTGTTGCACTATGTTGTGCTGAGTTGTGTATGTGTTGTGTATGTGTATATATTTTGTGTTGTGCTGCTGCTGAGCACCAGCTTCCCTAATTGCAGTCGTAGGATTAGCAGGATATAGTTAGATATTGTCACATTCTCTTGTGTGTGTTATAAAGTCACAGCCTCTTCTCTCTCCCTGTACACATATTTAGTCTCTAGCACTTTCACCACAGTGTTTCTGACTGCCACTTAATTCCAGCTGCAGACAGCTGAATGTGGATGAGGTGATGGGGTAAAAGATCTCATGGATATTCAAGGGCATTTTCCACAAGGCTATTAGCAGCTCTGCTCTGAACCGCAGTCGTGTGCTGACGCTAATACAACATGGTGCTTAGAGAATGCTAAACACCTATCGGCCTGCACGGCCTTAACCGACCTGCTGATCTAACACACTGGGAATGGGGGGGGGGGGGGGGGGGATCCATCACTAGTGTTGGCTTTTTGACTGAGCTGTTAAATATACAGTAAATGTGTGATCTTTTTATCTCTTTAATCTTTTTCAAATATGTTCCCAAAATCTGTATCCGAGCTCCAGGAGAATTATTAAAATTTGTCATGACAAATGAGCAAACATTAGCACACTGTAAACCCGTATAATCTGAATTTACTAAAATATTTCGATGAAAGCGGAAAAAAGACATTTGGAATTTATCTTTTTTTTAATTTGTCAGGGCGAGAATTATTATTTTAAGATTAATATACTAAATGTGAAGTTTATTCAACTTAAAATCTTTGGTTGTGTCAAATTCTTTTCACAGTTAATTCCCAAATCTTAAAAAAAAAATGAAACGTTTAGCATTTTTCAAACACAGCCCATGGAGTGATAAGGAAGTTAAGTTAACAGTGAGCTGAAGTTAAAGGCACACAGGTCACTCCTTCTCACTAGTAACACTCAACAGTTTCAGTACAACAATTGTATCCTCTCCATCCTCTCTTCTCTGCTGGAAGCAGCCATCATCCACAGCACCTCATCCATAGATAACAGGTAAAAAATTATCCAGTCGATCGGATGTTTTAACGGCTCACAAACAGCCTCCCGGTTATAAATTATAATAAAAGAGGAAAACGTTTGTTTGGTCGGAATCCACAGCAGTCAACCAGAGAAGCTGGGGGGTGAAATTAATGTTAATGCGTTTATGTTCATGTGCAACGAAACAGCCAATCACCGAGATCCAAATTCTGTCACCATGGAGATGGTCATTACTAAAACGTACTAATTTTAAGCGATTTTACTTACAATTGTTTACATATTGCGTTACTATCAAACGCAAGTATGTTTTACTACAAATTAGTAAATATATAATTAGTATATTAGTATATAATTAGTAAATAAATATATTGTACATCGCTGTGATACAATCACTGCTTACATCATAAAACATACTTAAACTTACCTAAATCTTAAATCATGCTTAACCTACTTACTACAATCAAACTTAAATCATTTGTGTACATTGTAGATCCGAGATTACAGTGCAAAGATATTTATTCTACAGATTTCTAAATGAACAGAGCGTGTTTACTGAGCAGGCTGTGTAACAGATGATGTATTTGTGTCGATTTTGTGAAGACAGACAAGAGAGTGTTTTAATAACCAGCTCTGAGAGTTGTTTAGAGTGATTCTCTGGCTTCCTGTCAGTAGCCTTTATATTTCAGAGCAGATTTAGTAAAGAATGAACTCCACGCTCATTAGCTTTCCTTATCACCATGGAGATTTTTGGATGATATTCGCTTAAACTTGTAGCATTCCCGAAGTCTGTATCCAAGCCAAATAAACAAGATTTCAATTGAACGAGAAACTTTTACCAATCCTTTATTTACACGTCACATTACAGTATATAACACCCTTATCCAGAATGACTTTTATTTTTTATTTCAATTTATACAACTGAGCAAAGAGATAAGGGCCTTGCTCAGGGGCCCAGCAGTGGCAGCTTGGTGGATCTGGTATTCAAACTTACAACCTTTTGATCAGTAGACCAACACCTTAACCACTATGCTAACACATCCCTGTATATCACCATTTTGTCCTGACCAAAGATAATTTTATTCAGTTAGCACCTGAGGCTGTTTCTTATGACATATTTATAATCAAGAATAAAACACTGAAAAGTAAAATCAACATAAAAGACCTTAAGATGCTCCATAAAAACACAAACAGTGACTGTAACCTGGAGCAATGAATAAAAGCATGAAAAACAGTTTCTCTCTGTAAACAGAATGGACAATCGTGTAACATCAGGGTTTAAAATAGGGATAAAAGAATTCACAGAGATAACACCATGTAAAATCTTCCACTGAAGGTTGGAAGATTTTTTGGTTAATGGTGGTTTGAACAATTCCCTCCACTCTGGTTTAAGATTATCATTAAAACCATGTTCACCTCTCCATGGGGTGTCTATCGTACCATTAACTTTTTTAATTAAAAGTTTAACACAGGCCCTGTAGACAGCTTCAACGACACTGTCCCAAAGTCCGTCTCCCCTTTGCCCTGGCACTCCAGGAGGGATCCTGAGTCAGTTTCCTTACTTTGTCCATATCATTCAAACAAATCACAACTGCACTATTCATTCCGGAGGCAGACAATATTTTCGTGCCTCACCACATCACTGACCACGAAACAACATTTCTCCGTGCCCACCACCCGCACAGTTATACTCTCACACAGCTTCGTGTTTGGATCCTCCATAACCATCCTCCTCTGACATTTTTGGTCCCGCACACAGTTATTTCTTCACACACATGCTCACACAATAAGTATAATTATTCCAAGATGTTAAACAGAAAAAAGTTGCACTTAGTCTGGAAAAATTTGGCAAGACGCCATCTGCTCTCATGTACCCAACACACCGCTCTCGCTTCTCCACCACATATGTGCAGAGTAAGAGAGAGAGAGACAGAAAGAATTTTATGTTACACCAAAATCAAGCAAAGACAATAAGAAAGAAACCTAACTAGAATAAATAAAAACCATCAAATTTTAAAACGAAAGTTATAATTTTCATCGACTATATGTAATACTTCGTTTCTAGCCCAAATATTCATAAACACAGCCAGATTCCCAACTAGAGCGTAATACGCATGTTTAGCTCTGAGCCTTGCAGCTACTAAGCCCTTAAACATATATACCACATCTACTGCAGCCTGTTCTGACTGACATTTTGTTTTTCCTTGATTTCCAAATATAAAGTTTTGCTGTGCCAGATAAAAAGTTGAGCAGAACTACAGTGTGTTTTACATTGACACAAAAGGAGAAAGGTGAAAGCACTACCTAAGGCTCCAAACCAGCGTTCCAGCAACAAAAACAGATTTTTTAGCTGTGAACATCTAAAAAGAGATGAAGACAGATTCAGTCTTCATGCAAAATTGACATCCCACCCCAGCACTAGGATCGAGGTGCACCCAATGTCTATTTGTGGCTATTGCCCCATGTACAACTCTTCACTGCAGGTTGTCTGACCACTTTAATGGAAGCTTGTACAGGGACCACCGGAAACCTTTAGGGAAAGAGTTGTTACCAGAATACTCAGTCCACCTGCTAGCTGGAACTTCCATAAGGACAGTGCATGCCACACCTTTACACAGGGTACAGTATGTATAAAGCATTCTTCCCAACCAGCTCGAAGATGTCCAGATTTGAAGTTGTGAAAGATAAGATTAGCCTTGCATCCTCTTGCTACTCTTCCACAGCTGCACTGATGTTCAGTGTAGGAAACGTATAATGACCTCCCATTCTCCACTGGTTCAATGACTGCTGGGTCATTCAAGAACTCCTGGTAGGCAGCAGGAGGTGACCCCATTGCCCTTGCTGTGAGTTAGTCCAGTAGTCATTGTGACTTGATCCCAGTCCTTTCCCTGACAGCTGCCTATCCTGTGCACCCAATGTGACCCAGCATTGTAAAAGCAGCCATTCTTAGATGTGAGCACAGACTTGCTGATGGTAAGGTTTTAATGTCCTGATCATGGGTGATGAAAACTGACATCATCTGCATATGCAGAAATTGGCAACTTTGGACCTTGAGGCCCACCATGAATATGGAACCCTGATAGTCTATGTCTGAGATTAAAGAGTAATGAATCTACTGCTAAGGCATACAGTTGACCAGACAATGGACAGGCTTGCCTAATCCACTTTGAGGCTGAGACTGGCCAGCTTAATCTACCCCCTACCTTAACCATGCATGATGCTTTATTATACAACAGTTTTACCCACTTCAAGAAGCTGTCTCCAAAATCAAATCATGCCTTCATAGCATTAAGTAGATATGCTGATCTGCTGTGCCTTTTCTTGATCTAAGGAAATTAAACGTACAGTTCTATCAGAGGTCTAACACTTCAGGTACCAGAAACAAAAAATTGTCAAAAATTGATCTGGAATGCAGTACATTTGGTGTTTGTCCACTATTAAATGGAGATAGTGCTTCAACCTCTTGGCTAGACATTTTGATTTTGTAGTCTGTGGTCAAAATTGCCACTAGTCTATTAAGGATTATTAAAAAATAGTAATATGTAGATTGTAATAAGTTCTTATAAAATCTGGATGGTACGCCATCAACCCCAGGTGACAGTACCGAGCAGCGCTGACTCACAGCAGTGGTGAGTTCCTTCAGTGTGATGTCAGAATCTAGTACAGCTTTTGATAGAGTCTATTTGAAATAGTTCAAGTATAAGTTGTCTGGCGCAGTTTGAGTCACAGTCCTCGGCAGTGTAAAGGGCAGATTAAAAATCCAAAGCAAGTTGACGCATTTCTGTGATATCCGGGGTCACTCTGCCATCAGGAAAATGAAGACAAGCCATCTGTTTGTGCAGTGCTGTCAAACATTCAAGGTTAAAAAAGAGAGCACTTGAATCATCTGTATCCTCAAGAGTTGTAAAGTGAGATCTCACAAGTGCTCCTTTCACTTTTTTTCAACCTTTTTTCTTTGTTCTTTAATAGATAAGGATCATGTATAAGAGTCAGTTTAGTTTTGATTCTGATTATCTCGCTTTCAAGGGCCTTGATTGCCTGCTTCACCCTGATGCTATAATTGGCTGTATGTTATCGACACAGCAGCTTGGTTTCCACCTTCCCAACGTCCCACCACTGTCTCAGATGCTCAAAGTCAACCTTTTTAGTTTTCCAGTGTTTGCAGAAACACTGAAATTGCTTGCAAATACCAGAATCCTGTAATAGCTTTGTATCAATGTGCCAGAAAGAGGATCTGCTAGTCAAATGTGACATGATTATCGTGAAAGAAACAACCTATTGGAAGGGTGAGGAAACCAATAACTCTTTTGAGCTGTTTTGAGATGTGGGCATGTGGCAGCCTAGTGGTTAAGGTGTCGGGCTACCAATCGGAAGGTTGTGAGTTCGATCCCAGGTCAACCAAGCTGTCACTGTTGGGCCCCTGAGCAAGGCCCTTAACCCTCAATTGCTCATTTGTGTAAAAATGAGATAATGTAAGTTGCTCTGGATAAGGGTGTCTGCCAAATGCCAGCAATGTAAATCTTGTATAGCTGTGCTGCACTGATGCTACTGTCTGAAAGTTTGATCCTTGTGTCCTGCTTAGCTGTGGGTTCTTTTTTCTGCATGCATCCAGGCGATTAAACTATTTTAACAATTTTAAAAGACAGACAAAATATTGTATGTGTGGCTCCTTAGTGTTGGGATCTAAAGTAAAATCTAGTTGCAGTCCCTTACTATGGCAAGACACCCTTCATTCCCACACTGCTTTAAAGCATTACTTTTCTTGCTAAAAAAGATAACCCGCTATATTTGGTATGTTGACATTAACAAAATAAAAATTAACATCTTTATTTATTTTATTTTTTTAAACAGCCTTTACATTTTTCTTAACGATATCTTTAATATTGAAGCAGTTTTGGGAAATTAGTGCCGTGACTGAGTGTGTGCTGTCCTTCCCACCACACACAACCTCATTGTTGATATAAATATGTGTCTCCTGGAGAAAAACCGCATCCAGCCTCTTTTGTTGTATAATCCCTTCTACCACTGATATTAAGAGAGCCTATTCTTAGCATCTCCATGTTGA